>NC_060246.1:27538044-27841074 GCF_921293095.1 Ischnura elegans
TCCGATGCCTTATTTTGGATTTCTCGTTGACGAGTATTTTTCGATCTAACTGCATCGATCTATGAAACGCCTAAATGTATTTAAATCATCAATTTTAAGTTTTTTTTCTAGTATATTCTGTAATTTGAATTTCAGCGTTGATGCTCAAAACTTGGACGCAGAAAAAGTTGATTTAATATGATTATTATAAGATTGAAATGCATGATTCAAGGATTCAACCAAAATCATTATATTTGTCCGATTTAGTCACTTGCGGATTGGCGAATTAAGGAAAGAAATTCACAACTGATGTATTATCAAGGGATTAAGAATAATCCGTTTAGATATACAATAAACGTGGGTTCTTAAATCCTTGTCATTGAAAATAAGATCATTTATGTTAAATAATATTTGCTCTCATCGAGGCTTTTACGAGCAAACATTTGCATGATTTGTGATATGAAATTGCTGTCTTTTTATAATACCCATGTATTTTAACGTGTATTATAAATTAATGACATAATATTACATCCTGGTGTGTGGCTAGTAACTACCAATGATCATGTTTTGCAATGACAATCAATAATCAATAAAATCAATACATTAGGGAAGCATTTGAATTAAAAACAATTATAAAGTCACTATTTCAAGTCAAGAACTTTTTGAAGAGGAGACATCTCATGGATTATAAATTAGACAGGAATATTTATTAGACAAAGATAATATCATTTAACAAACACTAGTTTATGCAAAGTTAATTACTAAAATTCTTTCTTCATTATGAAAATCAAAAGCTATGAAATTGAAAGCTAGCTTTTACGTGACAATAGCAAAGGATTTTAGGAAAGTATTTTTCCTCATAGATACGACGGCAAAATATAATGCCATTTGATATTTTTCTTAAAATTTCTTTGAACTTCTCACCTTATTTTTTATACCATTCAATCGTAAACAACATTTCCTTTAACACGGCCCTTCACGCCCATCGTCCCTTCCGGCTCCTTTCTTCACGGAACTCTTTTGTTTACATGTTAGGTGGGCGTTTCCCTTGCTGACCTGGCAACATTGCCCCCTACCCCTTCTAGCTGTCAACGGACAACTCTCGGCGGCCGGACTGTTGTAGTGTATGCAGCAATATTTATTTCCAGTGCGATTTACGCTTTAGCAAAATAAATCAATTGATGGGGTAAGGAGCCAAAGGGGTACAAGTGATTTTTTTAAAACCAGATTTATGTGTACAAATGTATAGAGGAAATATACAAATACTTGGCGACGAGGGGATACGAGTGAATATCTATTCAGTGCTGACATCGAGTGGAAAATCAAATGCACTATTAAATATCTAGTTCAGCTCGTTTGCATTATTTACCTAATTTATATAGTACCTAACTCTGTTTGGAAAGTCACTTGTGCCCCTTGGCTTCCCACCCCTTCAATTTCAAGGTAGACGTCAATAGTGAACATTCAAACTTTGCTTCAAGGAGTAGTACAGCCTTTTTCCATCAAAAGAAGATCAAAAGTAGTTTTCTTAATTATGAACTTTGTAATGGCGTATTTGTATACGGGAATGTATTCGCTTAAAATCAATAATTACAGAAATTGCAACTCTTTCATCTTTAATTACGGAGGGTCCCCGTCACCGAGAAAGTTTTAGTTTTGATTCTCTACGGCACTCCCCCGTTCAGCGGTGAAAGGGTTTGGGTCTCAAGATGCGTTACATTAATTCTTTTTTCGGAGCTACGCCGCAAATTTTATTTCGATTTCATTTAAGTTTATTAGGGTAGCCAGGGACTCCGAAAATCATGATTCAATTCTTATTTTGCTGAAAAAAAACAATCGCTCCCATCTCCACCAACAAGCGAATTCCAAAGGCGCCACCGCAGCTTTTGCGCACCCTACCTTCATCTTATCAGGGCCAAAAATCGTCAAATAATCTCTGAAATTCACATATTTCTAAGACTTCAAAACGGTGGCCTAATGCTGGGATTGAAAATAAATTTTTACTTTTTGTATAAAAAAAGATACACAGCAGTTGTTTTCGTTAACATACTCTTATACCAGCGTTTTGAACGAATAAATTTTCTACCTACTTGCGACATGGCAATTGACCTTCGAGGAACATTTCATACTGAAAGCAGATGATTTATATTTTAAGAGCTATTTAATTCATTTCCTTCACGTACAATACTTTAAACTAATTGTAAGATTCGGGATATTTATATCACTTTTCGTCAATTAATATCTTATACGGAGGATTCATTTTTCAATGAAGTTAGTTCAATTTCACATTTCATAGTTCTGTGAAAAGAGAATTTAAAAAATCTATTTACAAATTGAAAATCAGAAATATTCTTTCACACATTTTATCATAATTTTAAAACCCACTGACCAACTTGGCGCCTCTTCACACCCTGGGCGTAAAAATGATGTTTTTCACTCGCATTTTCGTACTTATTTGGTGGCTTAAAATACCATCATATTTCTCAATATTACACCGTGTACTCAACTATGACCATATAAAATTATAGAAATTTGGGTGTCAATGATAATGCCTAGTGCTGAAGATAAATGGACGGATTGAGTGATAAACGAGGAAAGGTACCGGAAAATGGATGGAAAGGAACGTTGGTGCACCGAGAATTCTAAAAAGAATTGTGAGAAAATACAATGAGAAACAATGACACAATAATTTCTAATGATTTCAATGGTATCGATCTCATAATTCTTTAAAAAAAAACTAGCACGGCATAAATATTTTCATTCAATCGGCACAGGAAAATCAGTAGCATTTAGGATACTAATTACTCATATAATGCATTTTCCAAAATCTTTTTTCACGGTGAAAGCGAGAGTAGTACCGATCGCACAGGCCAATAAGTAAAGCGCAATGATTACGAAAGAAATATATCGAATGTAGGACTTGAAGAAAGTGTCACCGAAGGAAGTACAAAGGATAAGCACTGGGGTAGTTACAGCTGGACAGGAGGTAAGAAAAACATCAGCGAACGAAGAGCCTAGCTCGAGAAAGGGAAAAATGGTGCGAAGTAATAACCTTAATTTGGCAGTACCATGAACGAATGAATCCGAGTTTTTAATGGCTTTTTACACGGGGCACGGAATTTCGCAAGTTAGAGCGGCCTTAATGTCTAAAATGGCGATGAGTTGCGCGAATACATGAACGAAATTAGAACAGGTGCTATTTTGCCATCTCACGTCCACGCATTCCCGCATGTATTCTAGCAATTCACCGCTTTACAAGGCGAAATTTTGACTGCACCTTCCTACACACGTCAGATTGTGCAAGTACACACCCCGTGTAAAACGGCCGTTAAAAACCCTTAGACATGTGGGTTCAATCGCACTGTACGATGCACCTTCTACAAGGATTGCCACAATTCTGTCTGGGAAACTTCAGGGGAAATCAAAAAATGCTCAGGAACATACCTTTCATCTGCGAATCGTTGAATAACTAGTTTTCTGATGCAGCTCGAATAAGCTAAATAGCTAAATACTTGAGGAAAAGACAGTGGATTTCAATTATTAATAAGGAAATCACTATCCTCATAACACCTCTGCGATATTATTGAAGGTATTATTTTAAGCTGTTATAACGGCCACGCCTACTAACCACGGCACAAACAACTTGTGATTGATTTTTTGGTTTTTAGTCATATTTTGTATAGTTGGACGTGTTTTCAATAATGTTTGAAATACTCATATTTAAAATGTGATTTTTTCCTCAACTTAGATAATGAATTATACATTTTGAAAGAAATAACGCTTTCAAAGCCATTCATTCATTGTAGGTACAAGATGCATAAAGTAATTCAATCAGTTGTTTGAAACCATCGATGAAAACAGTAAGTTTTGGTTTGGAAACCAAGGAAAACTCAGGGAATGGTACAATCGAAGTTTGTGGTATCTCTGCTCCTAGGTCTATATCTATAGGTGCGACCCGTACAAAATCTTCCGTTCTCCTAGTCATAATCTCTTTCTCCTTCCCGTTTCATTCACCCGCAAGACACCAAACCCTCGCCCCCTCCCTTCCTTCCTTCAACTCCTTCCATCTCTCTCTCTGACTCCCTCCCCATCCCCACGACATCCCCCGGATCTGTCGTCGCACAAACCAAAACATCCGCACTATTCTCCCCCGAGATCTCCCACGTCGCACAACGCGCCTACCCCCCAAAACCCACCACCCCTTCCCTCCGAGACTCCTACCTGCCCGGAGCCACCCACCACCCTCACACTAGCCGCCGCAGATAAGGAGATAAAGGGAGTGAGAGAGAGAGAGAGAGACAATCCCTTTCGCTTCCCGAGCCAACCACACGTGCAATCATCTCAGAAATCCAACTTCTCCCCTTTCAGATTGGTCCCAACTGAGAGCGTGCTAGCAAATCATAGAAGAGTAATACATTTAAAATTAACCGCGTTATCAAGTGCTAATTTCCGGAGCGTGGCTAGTTGTTCTCTCCAAAACTGAATTCTGCATTAGACTGAGATGAATAAATGGTAAGTTGATAAAAAATACTTAACATGTAACGAATTTGAAATTAGACAAATCCGTAGTCTGGCACTATGGCAAAAATACGTTGGCATACATTTCTGTTGAAATCCCTTCTTTGTAATACGCGTACAATATATGTTTCTCTGTTAATTAAATAAATTATTATTTAGAAATCGATTGCAAAATGTATTGAATTCAGCTAAATTATGAGGTCTTGGCAATATATCTTAATAAAATATTCAGAAGAAGATTCACTAAGAGTTGACAAAGGTTGATCTGATGGTATATGTTGTTACTTAGAAAATCGATCCTCAGAGATTTATGAAATTATGCGATGACTATGATCTTCAGCTCTTGCATTCACTTGAGGCATAACATATGTTTGCCGTCAAATGTCATTTTATTCAATTCCTCCACCCCCAACTTTTATGCTGCCCCCTTCCACTGCGTCTCCCAAAGAATCGCCTCACGTATTCAGGAAGTCCACCGATTTCTTCCCTGATTCCTTCCAGGTCAAACCTATTTCATTCCCTTCCACCATCCTCCAATCGGATGAAAGGAGCACCTTCCTCAAACACTTCCCTTCCTTCCTCCAGCCTGCGTCAACCTTTTCTCCCATCCAGTCTCCTCGCGGTCGCCGTGAAACGGTAACCAGGCGACCAACATCCCCGCCCCTGACTCCCATCACCCTCGAGCGATGCTTCCGCAGTCCTCCTCTTTCCTCATGAAATTCCTCGCCAGGGGGAGCCGCGACGAACAGCCTTACGCTGCACCCCCTGCCCACCATCCTTTGCTCACGCACCTACTTGCGTCTTCCATTCTCCCATCGTCCCCTTCTGCTATTCGTCCGCATTTGCGAAACGCCGCGTCTACAGCTACGGCTTTAGACTTCGGAACGTAATAATTAGAGCTTCTTCACCATCGAAGATGAATAGTTGTGGCTAGCCGGGGCACATTCCGCTGACGTGCTGCGCCAAGTTCAACTCCGTGCTATTCCGCACGGTCTCGCTTCAGTGCGAGAATACAAATGAATCAAACTGAAAGGAGGAAAAAATATAAACAAAAATATAGGTAAAAACATGGGTACAAAACACAAAAATAAATCCTCCATAAACCTTGAATATTAATCACTATGCTCCAATCTTACACTCTAGTTCAAGTAGAAATAAGATGGATGGCTTCTCCCTAAAAATCACGAGATGCATAGGTGCACGGTATATTGCTCGATACACATACAAGAATATACGACATTACAGAAGAGATAATATTATATTTTGTAGTTATTGCACGTTGCAAAGTTTATGAAAAGCAATTGTAAAGAACGCGTTCGCAGATACGGACAGGAAAAAATAAAACTTTAAACTTATTCCTGGATTTTGTTCAAATGACATACCACCCCTCACCGACAGTTCTCTTTACCTACAAATTCATACAACTATTTTCCGAAGAAACAACCGTATCAAAATTTAAGTTCGAAACATATTGACTCAGTTCAAAATAATTAGTCTCAATATTTTCTTATACAAAATAAATTATAATTTAATCACACAAAATGTGCGCTAAGAGACCAATTTTTAAAGACACACATACGTAATTCTTGAATAAGTTTTTAGAGTAATATTTATAATTGCAAAGTCACTACCTACACACCAAAGTATATATTTTATGCACATCTAAATCTCGAAGTAATAATGATGTGTTGAAACTCGGCGTCGCGAGGATCATGATCCGAAACTAAGGCGGACTAGGATGGATCATAAATGACCCAAGAGAAAGCTACAGCCTTCCCAAGCTGGATATTGGCAGCGGAAAAAGATTGGGATAAGTCGAGGTTGTAGGCTGGTATGCTAGAAATGATGCGAGAAACACAGAGAAGATGTTAGGCTGGAAAAGTGAACAAAAGGGAAGGGAAAAAAAGTTGGTGGGGATAAGAGACTCGCCCGCGAAATGCCGAACACGCCAAGTGCGTGGGCACAAATACCGCTCCCTTTATCAAAGGTTGATACGAGATGGAGCCAGAATTTGGAGTAGGGAGAGGGGAGCAGTGAACGCTAAACAAGTTCCGTCCTCTACCGCAAGGAGCGCCGCTTTTCCGACACCTGACGTAATTAATTAATTTAACCCCTTTTGCCGCCACCACATGCTGGAAATTATGCGTTAAATATGTGGTGAGGCCACAATTTACGCCTCCACCTGTCAGCAATTTAAATTAAACATTAATAACTTGAGCCTGAGAGACGCAAGTAAGAGCTTTATCAGCAGCTTCCTATATCAGAGAAAGTTAACCGGGTCATTAAATGACTATGATTCAATGGACTTTTCATAGGAGTAACGCAATAGTTCCTCAAAAACTACTGAAGCAATTGAGTCTTCAAAGAGGCATTCGATTTCAATTTCTATGATAGCTACGGCCTCAAAGCAGAGAATCCTAATTGATAGCTATGTAACTTGAGTTGACCCAATCTGATTTGAAAAGTTCTCAATGTCAAATCAGCCCCAGAATAGATAAAGTAATGAAAAATTACAATTATCATACATTCTAGGTGCCAAATTTAAGTCATCCAAACTTGAAGCATACATGCTTATTTGAAACAGTCTGGAAAGATATCTTCCCTATAATCCGCATATCCTTTTCCCTTAACGATCAATCCGTCTGCAAGTAAATATTTTATAATGTCCTCAGGCTTTAACTTAAGAACCATATATACGCTGAGGATTCGTTGCAAATATGTAAACATATAATTGGGTTCCAATGCTTAACTTATATACAAATATGAGGTGTCCTAATGAATCATTTACGTCTTCATATATCTAGAATACCTAATAGAGAGGAAATTTATATATTAAGAAATATAGGAGGATAGTCAAATTTAACACTAAATTTTCCTCTTTTCTTTCCGGGCATTTTTAAAAATTCCCTCATTTAAGTTTTTTTTTAACTAGAAGCGTGGAAATGTGTACAAATAATTCTTATCCAATTTCCCAAAGCATTTCAGGGTTAATTGTCAAATATACGAGTTGATGTTTATTTATAATATGATATTTAGTCCACTCATACGAAGTTCTATCCTCGTGTGACCACTATCTTTTTCTGAGTGATGATAAATCGCTTGCGGCAGTAGTAGTCATTTTGGTCCATATTGCCGCAATATGTATGAAATATACTTACCCACACCAGAATTTTATGTAAATATCCAGCCCAAATTAGCGCACACAGCAACAAAATGCTTCGGTCAATTAGTCAACGAACAATAGACGCACAGGAGGAAGTAATAAAGCTCCAATAAGCCTGGAAAAATCCATATCATATCTACCAGACAGTAGCAATAATTCATTTTCACCATGCAAACGCGTATTGGTGCTCACTCTCTGTGTATGAATCCCCGGTGATATTTCAGCTAAACACTAAGAAAGACTTAATGCTGTGTGCCTTTTACTGTACGGAAGGATCCTTGAATGAGGACAGGCCTCCTGATATAAATACAGGCTGACATGGATTGGTGAGATTAATTTCTAGGAATGAGATGTTATGTGGCTGAATACATAAAATTGTTTTATACAATTGCATTTAGCGGCAAATCTGAAAGCAAGCTAATTTATTTGATACAGTAACCCAAATTCGCTACGCCATGAAGGTCTCAAACACTGGGCGAGCGATTCTCAAGTACTCATTTGAAAAATGATGATAATACTCCACGTACTACGGCAAACTAGGGTATAGGTACCTTTTTAAGGTATTATTTATTCAGTTTTGGCAAATTAGAAACTTACAGCAAAGGGTTCAATCGGACTTCGATGAGCAAATATTTTCCACCCCAAGACAAGGCCTGGTCATAGAGGAATATGAATGCTATAGAAACTTTAATATACAATATTAGTCTGCAGGATGTTAGTGTCAGGAACTTGTTAAATTATAATAAGTTTAATTATTCCATTCATTTTGTCACTGTACCAAAGAAAATATTTTATTTAGGCATTTATTCAGGAAAACTAAATACTTTTTATTTAGCCTTTAATTATATTAAGAGGGAAAGTAAATAATTATCGTTACTTTTTTTCTCCACTAACTGTCTCCGATTATTGTTTCTAGAAACATATTTCATTGTGTATTCTCTCATTTTTACCAAAACTAACCGAGGTTTAAATCAACAAATAGAAGAAAAGCATGCAAGGGAAAGAGTAACAATGCCAATAGTTTTCAGTATTGCCGAAATCTTAAGTTATCATTAGTAGAAAAATAAATACATTGTAGTCTTAAAGCCAAAATCAAAGATTTTATATATGTAGCAGGAAAAACTACTGATCAACAAGCGAAAATTTTTTGAAAAATATTGAGGGGTCAAAATCACCCCGCCGTACTAAATGCTTTAGGAAAAAGTCAGCGCCTTTAGTTTTAAGCAACCTTTCCTTTATGAATATTTACATTTGTATATTTTGAAAAGGGTGAGTGCGTCAAATTTTTACAGACTGAAACTAATTGACAATGGACGGCCAACATACAGGAAAAAATTGTTGGTATTTCTTGGTGGTGTATTTTTGATTGAAAGGTTACTATTCCTTCTCCATTCTCTTCAGTGAAGAAATCATTTCTCGAGTAACCGTTTCTATATTTTAGAAGCTCATACTTGTAGAATCTATTTTGTCATGAAAGTCTCTTGGTATTTATTTTCAAGCACTTTAGAATGTACGGCTTCCGTTCCTTGACCAGTGAACACATAGATGTAGACCATTTATTTTGACCTACAGAGAAATGTTGACTTGAAGAAAGAAAAAAATATACTTCCTGGAAGAGACCACTGGGATCTCCGTCGTTTCTAACAAAACTTTTCCACTTCCAAGAGGAAGACTTTCCTTAATAACCTTGCTTGTCACGTTTGCGTCTCACTCTGGCCTGTCCAAATTCCCTCTTGGTCTTAATACCATATTTTGCCTCCCCTTTTGTCTACTGGTTCAGCTTGCTTCATTGTTTTCCTTTTTCCGATGCATTATTCCGTATTATTATGAATGAATTAGTTTCTATGGGAATAAAAACAAAAAAAATAGCTGAGCTTAAAATGCGTTAGAGTTTTCCTAATTGAGAATTTCTTTAATTGAGTAATTTATAAGCATTTCCCAAAACATTATTGAAGCTGAGTATATAAATGGTTGCCTCAGTTTTAGCCTAATGCACAACCACCTTGAGCGCTATTGCGTGTAATTACTGTGAGTTCAGTCGAGGTCGTCGCAGTCTCTCCTTTAAAACGGAATCCCTCGCCGTGCCGAGCATTCCGAAACATCCTCTCGAGTGCGCGCGTGTTTTCCGATTCCAACGGAAACATCGCCTCCCCTTCCCCTCTCCTCTCGTCCCCTTTAATCTCACTCCTCTTCCACCGTCCCTATCGCCTCTTCTCATTTATTTCATGCCCGCAAATATCTTCATTTCGGGTATCGATTCCTCATTCAGTGCCAGAGGAATCGTCTCGAGCGATCGGAAAGGCGTGATGGCTGCAGTGTTGTCTTCCCACCCCGTGGACTCGGGTTCACATCCTGGCGATGACGGGGAATTTTCTGAGACTTCCCGATCCCTGCTTGAATGATGCGTGGAGAACATTCTGGGTTCGACACTCCGTCCGTCGGATGGGACGTTAAGCCGTGGTCCCCTATGGGGCCTTTCGTTAAGAGGAGCCTAATGCTGACGTCGGGTTTCTCTCTACCCTTCCCTCTTTGGGCAAATGACTTCAGCTGTCGGTCTCCTCCTCCAAAAATTCCATGCCATACCAGGAATCATTTCGGTGTGATAACCAATATTTCAGCCTTCCATTTCATGGTACCGGGATCGAATTTCGGAATTATAGGCGAAGCTAAAACCGTGGTGCCCAGAATTTCATCGTTTAAACCCTTTTGGAGTAAAGGCACATCAGCTATGACATTCCGTTGGATGGGACATTAAAATACGGTCCTGTTGCTACACATCGTTCACAGTTTTTCCTACTTTCTTCAAATTTCAGCACCACTCTCCCCTTGGTAAGTCTTAAAGTGATTACAAAAAAAGACAGAAATTTTAACACGTAATATTGTAATTTAAATTATTAATGAACTAAAAAATATATCTTTGCTTTCTCACACCCATCGAGGGTTCGAACTTAACAATTAAAACTTTTGGATTTTCCCGGTAAATAGGAAGCAAAATATGTTTCTCGAACTTCGCGACGACTGAATCACCCCTAAATCTCGCACTTCTTATGATAACTTCGGGTATATAATAATTTCGGTATTCCTCATTCAGTGCCAGAGGAATATTTTCGAGGGATGGGATTGGTGTGGTGGCTGGAGTGTTTCCTTGCCCCCCCGTGGACTCGGGTTGAAATCCTAGCAATGGCAGGGAATTTTCTGAGACTACTTCAAAGTTCAGTTTCGAAAAACACAATTTTATATAAGTTATTATTATATAAATATTCATAAATGAGAAGAGGGAAATGGATCAGTGAAAGAGATGTGAGACTAACCCTTCCGTGACTGTGCGGGATGACTATGTTACGCCGAATTATGCTAATGTTTTACAATTATTTTATTTTTCCCATTGAAATTTTTTTGTATTTGAGCTCAAACACTTTGTCATTAGTCAGGCGACGAATGATTTATTTTTAAATTTGAATTGTTTTTGAAAACTTCAATTTCTATTGGTAGGGTAACTGAGTTACTCCGCATATCTGTTAGCAGGAAGAAAAAAAGACTTGTTTTTACTATGATTGCAGGGTTCTTCCTTTCACACTTTCAGTTTCGAGAGAGGCCGTCCGAGGTCTGACCCGAGATTTGTAGCGGCTCTTCGCTCTAAGCCAAACGCTCCACTCAATGGATTTATATTTAAATGGATTAAACGTCACTTACTAAAATCTGGAAATGGAATCAAGGCTATACAACTGGCTCAAGATGCAATAAACTTCATTTTCATTACCACTTACCTACGGGGTTAATACTGGTGGTAGTAATCCTTATCATCACCCTGCATATCGGATTTTATTGCTTCTGAATTTTTCACAGTGGTTCACTGAATCACCTATGCATTTTCGGATGGATCTTGCGTGCCATTCTTCCTCTTTTTTTCACTGTCGAAAGATGTTGGGATGTCAACCCGAGCCCGGTGTGCAGTAAAAGTAGATTAGAAAAAAAGAAGACACAATTTTGACATTCGATTTTAAATTTGAATTAGTATTGAATTGTATTTATGTTATTGGACAAAACATATACCTTTGCTTGTTTACATCCGTCTTAGCTTCGGTGAGGGTTTGAGCTTAACACTTTAATGATTTACGTATTCCCCTTGATACGGAATCAAAAAATGTTTCTCGAACTTCGCGACGGGTGACCTGATCTAACCTTCAACTGGTCCTATTATTTCGTGCTCGACTGCCTTTTGATAATACCTAAACATGTCATACACCATGCTTTTTATTCAATTTGATAAAATTAATTAACTACATATTAATCATATTTGACATAAATTTTCTTTGACGGAATAACAATAAAAAAACAACTGTCAATGCAAACAAACACCTGTACTTAAGGTACCGCAAGACAGCGAAACCATAGCCTAACAATAAAACATATTTAATGCACACAAAGGTAGAAACACCTTAATGATACCAATAAATGCAAAATATTGTACGAATACCATATTGCCTCACATTTGAAATTCCAATTTACTATTGTGGACTTGGTAAAAAAATTGTCTCAGTAACGAAGTAGGATTCGCACCCATATCCTCAAAGAGCAATAAGAGAACATGCTGACAACGACAAAACAACTTTTTTTTTTAAACCCTTTTAAAATACTTTTTAACAATATCACCCATACACGAAGCCCGAGATATAAATATTTTGACTCACTATATAGTTTCAATCTCTGCTCTTCCTTACAATTCCGACCCACCTCGAAGCGACCCTCCTCCGCAACGCGAGCAAAAGATCGCCCGACATTCCATCCGCGCGTCATCATCATCATCATCGCCGCCCTTTTTCACCTGTTTCTCCCCTCTTCTCTCTCTCCCTCTTCCACACAAACCATCATCATCCCTGCCGGCTCCCGAGCGGCAGCAAGCCAGCCAGCCATCCAGTGAATAAGGTGTGGGGGGGTTGCAAGGGTATTCAGGGGGGATGGCAACCCCCTGTGGGTCCTGCTGTGCTCCCCTTTGGCCATAAGCGCATCGATCCGCGTGGAGGGGAGGGAGTGTGGGGGGAGTGGAGGGAGGGAGAGAGAGAGGGAGGGTCGTGTGAGGTGTGTGCGCTGGAATGGAGGTTGGACGGGAAGACTGTGAGTGGAGGATGCCGGGAAAGGAAGCGGCGGCGGCGACGCGCGGGGGAGGAAAAGCAAAGGGCCAGGTGGACGAAATCGGCAGCAACAGACAAAGGCGGCGACGAAAGGGACCGGGCGAATGAAAAAAAAATCATTACGGAGAGCCCAAAAATGCTAGCGAAAGCCAAAAAATATTATTTTTTCAATCTCTAGGCTAGTTCAACGAGACACAACAGGAAAAAAAACATTGAAACTTCCAGATTAGACACGAAATATAAATTACGCCTGATATCACCTCATTTTAGACGCTAGTCGTTGGCTGGAAAGTGACAATACGTGTCATCTGACACAAGAAATTCATGTTAACTATTAAAATTGGCCCAATATCGTACTAATTTTGAATGAGGTAATGGCAGCCAAGATTCAGTGAATGGGATGAATCCACATGACAGGAATTCAGATGAAGAATTTGGCTTCGGCTAGCATTTTTCAGCTCTCCGTAATGATTTTTTCATTTTACTCTGTTTTTCTAAGGGTTGCTATTGCAACTGACAGAGAGGTAGTCCGGGAAGGGAAGTGGCGGGGGAGTAGAAGAGTGCCAGGTGAACAGAATGGACACCGGCAGACAAAGGCGGCAACGAAAGAGGCCGTACGAGTGACAAAATCATTACGGAGAGCCGAAAAAGCCAGACAGAACAAAAAATAACGTTTTTAAATCTAGAAACTAGTTTCTGGCTGGTGGTCAATATAAAAGAAAAAATGACTATATCGATGGCCAAGTTCTAACAACACGTATCACAAAAATAGAAACTTTCATGAGAGCAAAAAAAAAGATGTATTTTTTTAATTGTATATAATTTTAATTGAAATTAATAACAAAAAATACATAAAACTGAAAAAGAATCATGCATTTGCAAACAAAGAGTTGTTTTTTGCTTGAATTTTATTTTTTATTAACAGTATTAACTCCAGAGGGCAAATTTTGAGATACGCGTTGTTAGAACTTAGCCATCGATATCCTATATTAGAAATTTGACAAAAAATATTATCGCAAACTATTACTTCTAGCCCAATAAAATGCACAAAAAATTGAGGCCAATATACTCAATGATACCAGTCTTCTTGGCAGGAATTCAGGTGAAGAGTATTTTTGTGTCTCTTGGGGTTTCTACAGCCATTTATGTCCATATTTTGCTAAGAAACGGCACTACGTATAGAAATGTTTCAATTCATAGTGGAAAATTGAAGCGATGGATCTGGTAGCTCTGATGATGTGCACGGAAAGTTAGCCTACAAACTTAGCCTAACCCCAACCTGGAATCCATACAATCAAGTTTTCATTCAAAAATAGATCGTTTTTATCCTCTTTCACCACCTTAATGGAATGAAATGTCTGACCTCCGATGGATAAAATACATATTGCTTGAATGTGTTCAGTTATTGTCACATCAGTATCAGGTCCATTATTGACGGGTTAACTTTGTGGGAATTCATTGATAATGACAAAATACAAACGGCTTTAGTAATTTTTAACACTACGGGAACGAAAAAATAAGAGTGAAAAATTACTACAGCTGTTTTCAGAACTCTGACGAGTAATTCGGTTGAGCGAATAAAATAGAGTGGAAAATTGCTGCAGATGTTTGTATATTATTACATATTTGTATATTTATGCAATTCGTCGATGCATGACCAAGGTAAAGCCACAGTTTTCAGTCGAGTGTTTCACATTTACGTCGACGCCACCGTTTGTAATGCGTAAGGATGATGAAGAACGTTAAAGAGGGCCACGGGAAGGAGTGGCATGTGGGTCGGATGAGCGGCGGCAGAATGTTTTAATGCGCGGGAGGAAATGGCGGAGAACGGGAGGAAAGTTAACGGGAGAACCCTGGGAAATGGCGGAGAGGGGGATGAAGTGGGTATGAAGGCAAAACGAGGGGAAGTGTGTGTAGATATGGAGGAGAGGGAAAGGGGATGAAAGAGAGGACCTTGTGCATGAAAGGGCGGAGACCGGGGAGATGGACCAGAGAGAGAAGGGGGTGGGATGGAAAAACTGTCGAGATCGGAAAAAAGGGTTGGGAGGGAGAGAAGGGTGGTTGGCGGAGGGGTGTACCCCGGTAGCAGGAGGGGAGGCCGCCCTCGAGCGAGGAGGGCCTCTCTTCCCGGGGACAAGGGGCCAGGGGTGGCGATGGCCTCCACTTGTGGTGCTCGAAGACTCGTGCAAGTGTGTGTGGTGCTAAGCGGCCGCGTCATATTAAAAAAATATACGCACAAAGAGTCCATTTTGAGTGTTCAGTACCTCTTGCTTTCTTGCATGCGTGAGGTCGGGAGGAGGGATTAATGAGCTCTCTTTAGACAACCGGAAAACTTACCAAGGTGTGTGCCAGAAACTAATTTGGTTTTTAAACGTTTTGTAGCCGCGGATGGAATCATCCGCTGCTCCTCTCTTGACATGTTACTTATGGAAATGCAACCTTCCCGTAACTGATTGCAATTTGCATCACTTAGCGGTATAATGAATCATCTGTCGTAGTTTCTATGAAGCCTTAATTTTCCTATTTAAGCAAGCGTTAAATAGGTTTGAATGCAATGCTAACGCTGTGTAGAATAATAATTAATTCAACTGCATGTACCACATATATTTTCCTTTGTTCTATCACACTATGCACACAACACCACTAGATTTGTACCTATTTGTTTTTTTTATATAACCGCTTTTATCAAATTTTGCCTCTGTAGAATATATTCTTTAACTGAACATAATCCCCACACTAAATTTTCTCAGCTACTAATTCTAAAAATTTATATAGCCTGAACAGCAAATAATAATTCGTGCGGAGTGACTAAAAAAAGCGACTATCCATAACTTCCGCAATTGGAGTCTCGTGCGATCATTAAATTTCTAAAACACCTTGAACTAAACCTGTTCATATGTCTTTATTGCGTTCATTTATGTCCCATTAAATATGAGAAGCATTTGAACTATAAAATGTATTATCAATGCAGTTTGAGCATTCAAATTCAAACAAAATGGTATGACACCATAGAAAAATTGAAACGGGATCATTCGGTTAATAACCGGTCTATTCCTATACATACCAAAGGAAAATTATTAAAACAAGCTTCAAGATATTTTTTCACAGGTAATCACTCTATTAAGGAGTACGTCTTCCCTGCTCGATTTCTAATTATTGTGGGAACGAATCTGGTACGGTTCTCAGATACTATTAAAATCCTATAAGTAAGTTATTTTTCACATTAAAACGCTCATTTATATTCCCTTGGATTTTGACACGGAATTCCAAGACTGATTATACCTCAGTACCAAAAATTTAAATAGATACACGTAATAAAGCACAGTCAATTATAATACTCAACCTCTTTGATTTAACGTTCAGTTTCAACTGCTTATTGTCATTATCGAGAAAACTTAGTGAGGAAAAGGTTTGTTCCCTGGCGCTCAATTTCTATTTAGTTCGGGTTATGATAAAAGATCTGAAACAATACCAGGTACCTAATAAGCTGACACATAAAAATTTCACCGTTCATAGATAAAAATGAAATGGAGGATGATACTGACTTATTATCATGACACCATAGTCAGCATAAATGAAGAGCGGAAAATAGACGAGGTCTAGGTACATATCGCAGCACACTATCTACGAGCTTTATTTCATTCATCTACCTCATTAGCATCTAATGATGATCGGAGCCAATCATTGCATTCTAATCATTGGCAGAAAATCGATCGGCTCAGCGGCATCCAGGTATCAATCGGCTCAAAACACGGTGCACGCGAGCTTTGCAATGACTAGACGATCGACGTGACTGACGAGCACTGAATATCGGCGAGAGGAGATTGTGACCACAGGCTGGCAAACTGAGTGACGGGAAAAACTGGAATGCATTGCGTGCACCACAATCGAGCACGCCGCGACTTCCCCGCATGCGGACAGCGGGGCACGCGTCCACAAAAGAGACCGCCGCGCCGTGTGAGGTCTCAATCGAGGACGGAGGGCATTTCGAGGGTAAGGGGGGATGGAGGTGGTAGGAGCACGGAAACCACCCCTACCACCCGTCTTTCTCTCTCTCTCTCTCTCTCGCACTCACCGCACCGCAAATCGACCCTCGTTATCAACGAAATTCGGTCATCGAATACCAATCAGCCAGCTTCCAAATGGAGTCACAATCCATCATTTACCTCCATCATCCTTCCCCCGCACGTGCGGGCAGAAGGGAAAAATTCAGAAGACGGAACAGAGAATGGAGCGAGGATAGGATGTAATAATAAACGGAAGGGAATGCGTGTAGGCAATTAAAAGAACGGGGGAATATGACAAGTAAGATAACTTTTGGAAATATGGTGTGAAGCAAAATGAAAATTTCTGATATAAACTAAAAACCCTGGATCCCAATTCTAGTCGTAGTGAAATGAATTTATAGATGAAGGGGTGAATGCGGTCCCGAAGCATACAATTTTGGATTTTATTTGTGATGAGTTCAATAATTTCAGTAATCGTACAAAAGACCACGATATCATTGTTATACTCTAACATAAGGCCCCCATGTCGCTTTCTACCTTCCTACCGAATTCACTAACGCAGGATGAAGGGAACAAATGTGTAAATAGCGAAGGGAAAAAGTAGGAATGGTGAAATTAAGTTTATCAATAAAATAAACATGAGGTCAATAGTGGTGTAAAATTAAAAATTTATTAGGAAATTGGAATGGGGAGCTCAAGTTCATTCTAACCTTGAAAAAAAAACGGTTATAATATCACATAAATCCCAAGGAATGCTTTCGGACTCAATGCTTGAATCTTAAGTGCTGATCAGGTAGTTTGCCTTTACCTATTATACCAATATTAAATAGGATAGGACATATTTTTTAGTATTAAAGGCCAACATGAGCACATTTGATCCCGGGGATATAAATAAATATGAGAGTACTGACGTAATGAAATACCAATCATATCTATCAAACTAAATTCATAAGCATTGTATCGTGTTTTTCCAATTAAGTATGATAGTGACAAACGTTAACACCATACGAGAAAAAAGAGATCATCAACAAATGTTATCATATTCTAGCACTGAACATAGTTTTGGATGATCAGTGTAAATGCGCATGTAAAATAGTTCGGAAAAAGAAGACTTCAAGGAAAAAAATCAACTTTCAAAATCTTTTTCAAAGAAGAGCAGTGAAGCAGCAAAATTCACACGGAGAGGTTTAGTAATAGTTCCACTGAGCTTCAATGTCTCAGTTGATAACCGCCCTTTCTTCTGCTCGGTCATCAGAGTGAGATGCCAGCCTCAAAAAGCTCTCTCTTGAATGCAATCTGGCGCACCAGCTCAAATCAAAACTACGTCAACGAAGGGGCGGTGAACTTCTTCCATTTTTCTCTCCTCCCCTCATCGTCCTGATTTTTCAAAAGAGCATCGACAAAACGTAAGTACCACCCTTCTCCACAACCGAAAGAAAATGAAAAAAAAGAAGCTCGTCGGGGCGCACTCACAAACGACCGCTACCGATCCACATATGAACTTATTCGAGATGGCGCATTCGTCGCTCAACTGCTTTTCCCGCCCACGCCACATTGCATCAGCGGCGACATCGTGTGGAAAGGGACGGAAGAGGCGAACTTCTCCTGGCTTTAAGGGGACAGATATCTTTCCCTCTCCCTTTTCCGGCAGAAACATTCCGAAGGGAGGACTCTTCCCTGCAATACTTTTGACACCGGCACGGAAATTTCAACATTGATATCGCTTCGGCTTAGCGTCGGAAATGGCTGTTGGATATATCATTCTCTCCTCCCTCTCTCTTGTCAGTTAACGGTAAACCTATGACTGCATTTCGAGCTGCATTAAGCCTACTACGACTTTTTTTTCTAGACGAAGGAATATCTGTGTTCCCTGCAATTGGTTTTCCAATCTTTTCACTCGGAGACAAACGCGACATCCTCTCCGAGAGAGGATTGGCACAGACGACATCACTTTGTGTCGCACGCTAACTGCTCTGTATAGAAAAGGCCGCGGGATTTTTAAGGTTGAATATAAATATAAATCCCCAAAAGAGAAATTTTTGAGGCGTTGAATTTGGTCTCGACTGGTCGGGACTGTGGTGAAAAAACGAATATATTTTTACGCAATAAAAATATTTAAATGCAGTTCAAATCTGTTTCCTTAATTGCAAAATTAAATGCTTAAAATTGAAGAAATATTTAGAATATTTTTTTTAATTTTTTGTGTACTTTCGAAGTTATCAGTAAATAAAAATACTTCCAGATTCTTTAGTACAGTGGTTAAGAAGGTTCATACCTTTCAGATATATTACTGCGAATGTTCACGAAACTTTTGGCGTATGCTGCTATTTTCTCTGCTTCAGTGACTGGAAGATGCCGACAAAAATTCTGTCCCTATATCTGCCCAAGGGCAACAAAAAGACAAAGAGGTGAAATAAAATACCTTTAATTAAAAAAATACCTTATGTATAACTTATAGATCCTGTAGCAACGTACAGAATACACAATTTTCGCAATAAATCTCCTACATTAGCTCTCTGACAGATGAAGACGATTACGACTAATAACAATCGGTTATTTATCCGGAACTAAAAGTATGTTCAGATGAATTAAAAGAGCCATAAACCATAAACGATTTTAGACCATGATTGAGAGCTATCTTGCAAAAGTTATTGCAATTAATCCTTAAAATGAAACTATGCTATTCAGGGTTTTAAAAGGTAAATAAGTTTCTAAGATTTCATACGTCAAACAGGAGTTTTGGATTCCGTAAGTTAATTTCCAATGCCGTGTATACACCTGGTAATCACTCAGTAAACTGAGAATACAAAAATTATGAGTATTTTCAAAAATATTTGAAAAGACGGAATACATTGGCGAAATAGAGGAACAGTTATATTTAAACACTTTCCAACCGTAATTTGTGGGCTTTTTGTCTGCAATTGCAATGAAAATTAAGCCAGTATAATGAGTAATCATGATAGATAGTGATACTGAATCCGAAACCATGGCTTAAATTTCAATTTCCGTAGTTGGCTGTGGTGAAACCGGGCGAAGCACAGTGCTTGAATAGGCTACATGATGCAACTTAAATAATCTTTGCTAAGGTAAATAACGAAATATGAATCGAGTTACATGACAAGACATTTCTATTAACTTAAATAAATGACATCGTATTTTAGTATTTGTTGTCTCAGTATGAGTTTAAAAAATTAAGCCAAGCATGGCCGCAAACGCACCGAATCCTACCACCGTCCATTCTTCCACAGTGTTTATCACAGGATAATGAGGAGGCAATAAAGTCACGATGAGAAATAAAATTGTAGCATGAAAGCAATACCAGCATATTCACTCACATCAACGTGCAATATTTTCCTATTTGGTATTTCAACCCTCCAAGTTGTCGCTTCTTAGCCTTAAGGTAGCTAGTTAGATAGTGAGATGTAATGCAGTCACAAATCAACGTATAGCGATTGCTATATTTAGATTATTTTAATACATCTGCATCTGTGATATATCAATCCTTACCGGCACACAATGGCCAGTAATTACCTTTCAAAACCGGAGGATACAAATTTTCCAATCACGGGAAGTTTTTAAGCAACAACAAAATAAAATATAGAAATTAATCGAATAGCAGTGTGGATAAAAATAGACTAAATATTATTTTAAAATATGAAGATATATGAGTAGAATATAACTGTGGTACTATTACTCCAAATTAAAATATCCTTTGCCTTTAGTTGCTCAATCTTTATCACTGCACATTTTTACAATTAGTTTGAACAGTGAACAAATTACTACAATTTGAATTCTATTCCCGTGAATAACTGTAGGAAAAAACATCATTCATATAGACAAAATGTATTATTCACATACTTAAAATTTTATTTAAAAAATACGCGTCTGTTATTACCGATACCAGCCTAAATATCAACATCGCAAATCAAAATAAAATAAACATTTTCTAAAGAAGAGTCTAGGCACTCGTTAAAACGGTCAAACGGATAATCAATCTCTGACAACAATGACGATCAAACCACGGTTCGCAAAGATTGACCTTCATCATGATTGGCTTAGTGGATAAAATCTTTAAAAATTTAACGATATCTGCCTATGTGCAGAACTATTTATTTGGGCTAAACATTTTCTCCCTTAGGTATTCACTAGATATTACTCAAGGCGCTTTAAACAGTACACCTTGAATAAAAGGACGTATAACTATCGACCCTCTCGATTGGTCACTTTTGGTAATGGATCACTCACGTAAAACTTGTGCTATCGTCTTGAAGTTTTTTCGGGTTGCCGGAGTAGACCCTATTACACGTTTTACATATCTCCGATACAAAAAAATACATCTGAGAAAATAATTTGAAGGTAAAAGGTAAAATTATCGAAGCTGAGATATCAGCAATCGTATAATTTTATGCATCCAGACAATTACAAATTGAGCATTGCATAATTTTTGATTGAGTAATCTGTCAACAAAAGAAGACCGCTCGAGCAGGAGATTTGCGTTCTCTTAAAATAGGAATGCAGAATCCTCGTCAATCGCGGGCGTGTAGCTCCTGGATATTCTCCTCACGACCCTGACACCAATTCCACTCCCGCCCCTCTTTGCGAACCCTCTTCACCTCCCACGTCACGACTCCTCCAGTTCTACTCTGACCCCTTCCATTGCACTCTCCCTGCCATAGAAAACTACCTCCCATCCATAAGATAGCTCTTATTACCGCACCAAATCCAACTCCACTTTCCACATCTATACTACAGTCTCCTCTCTTCCCCTAGGAGCCATCATTACATATCTTTACTGCCACCGTTCCAGGAGAGAGGTCACCTTCGCACCAACGCCCTTTGCATCATAAACCCAATTCCACCCCATCTCTCGGTTTTTCTCTGATACAACCATGAAACTCGTCCGACTTCCCATCTCTTCCGTTTTTTTCAATTGCACACGATATACCTGGAAACAAACATCTAGGTATAGGAGCAAAGGTATGACTCTATTCACCCAAAGTGAATCAACCCGGAGCTCCGCGGAAGTTCCTTTGAGAAGTTTTAAATATATTTATTTAATAAATGGTACAGCTCACCTCGGAACAAGCGGTACGCGTGATATCGCAACTGGATTAGCAGCCAAATGCAATGACCACTAGACACCAACGCTCCTTCACAATTCCATGAACCATCTCAATATTGCAAGATCTCTCATCAATCGAATGACTAAGCTGATTTCGCCCATTACGGCAAACACTTAACACATCTTTTCTCCAACGTACAACAACGTTTTTACAAAAATTCCACCTAGTTTTTGACGGAGCTAGCTACCATAAAATATATATAAAGAGAATCTTATTCCTAGGTCGTCCTGTTACGATAAATTTATGTTCAACCTTCGGAATACTTCATATTTGTGCCTTTGTTATGGTAAGCCATGATATTTAACTCCTGAAATTATGCAGTGATTTGTAAAGTAATGATACATAAATAACGAAATTATTTAGACCCAAAGGCTCTCATGGAGGGAGAAATGATTAGCTTCTTGAAAAAAGGAAAGGAAAAAACTAGAGAAGAAATACGTCGCTATGAAAAGGTTAGCGGATAGGAGAGAGGAACGGAAAACTGCGTCAAACCAATCCTAGAATTGTTGACCTAGGATGATGAATGGAAATTTTAATTTGTACTATTAGCAATTAAATATTAGATTAAAGGCTCCCGCGTGATGGAATTTATGATCTCTGCGTGACCCTACCTCGTATTCTTCAGAGAATTTGGGTTTCCGCGAAGGAGAAAAATAATGCATAAATTAAATATGCTACACCTCCAGTTGAGCCGGCAAAAACTTTCACGAAAGACAAGAAAACCGAAGCGAATGGCCTGAAGGGGAAAAGGAACCAATGAAAAGGAAACAATTTCAAAGTTCACTGTAAAAGATGGAATACCTGTTTCGAATCCATGTTGAATGATTATTCTTATACTGGATATACGCACACAACTGGATGCTTTTGAAGTCTTGAAGTGAGGGAGAAGAGAGAAAGTAAAGTGGACGGAGGGGAATAGGAACGTGGATGAGCAAGACATGGTGGGCGAGGAGAGGCAACTTATGGAGGAGATTCATCGTAGATAGAGGGCATGAATGGATCGCAAAAGACATTAAGCGGGGAGGGGGTGTAAAAGCCGAGTAAATTTAAGGAGAGGAATGTTAACTTAGCGGGGATGGAAGAGAACAGGATTATTGATAGATTGAATGGGGATTGGCATTTGCGTGAATGCATTCGTTCACTCCATATCAAAATCGAACCCACCCGAAGGAAAAGAATACTAATAATAATTTCAGTCAAGTTAAGGGAGGAATGTTAACTTACCGGGGAAGGAAAAAAACAGGATTTTTGATAGATTGAAAGAAGTTAGGCATTTGTGGGAATGCATTCGTTCACTCCATCTCAAATTTGAACCCACTCGAAGGAAAAAAATACTTAAAACAATAATAATGTTCCCCATTCAGCAATTCTTCCTGGATAAGAAATTAAGGAAACGCGAAAGTCACCGCCCACATTTCATGAGTTGGTGAAGTCATTAGATTTCTGGTTCATTCACTCTTCTTAGGAGAGCATTTCACCGAGGAAGCTAATACTCACGATGTAAAAAAATATGAACCCATGAGAAAAATGCACAAGACCTAAGAGTCGCTAAGAGGCTGCGATCCGCTCGATATGAGCTTATTACGTCACCAACTTGCCGGCGGGGTTGGCAGCGGGTGTACGTCCCCGCCTGCCAAACAAGAGGTCGGGGATTCCATTACCGCATGGGTAGGTTTCCCCTATCTAGGGCATGATTTTCGTGCTCCTATAATTGTTAACTACTTGAAAAAAAAGATGCAAAAGGCCAATTTCTGCTGTTTTGGATGTTAAAGGAATAAATTGTGTGAAAGGCTTTTGGCACCACATTAACCTACCTTTTTCGGAACAATATATTAACAACATTATTCCTGACTCTCTTTCTCTCATGAGTAGCTCTCTCTTAGCTTCTGGCTCCACTCCATTTCACGCCAACCGAGTCCTCTACCTTCCCTCCACCCATCTTACATCCCGACACACACACCACGGTCACCTTGGTAGCGCGGAGCACCCGGACACTGCTGATGGGAATTCCGAGAGAAGACCGTCGCTAAATGCGTTTCTGGGACACACACACACCCACTGGACCATGGAGAAGCGATGGGAATGTGCTGAAAAAATCGCGTGAGGAGGAAAAGATGATGTCCCGTGACGAGGGAGTCATCTTTCTCCGCGGCGGCGTCTCGTATTTTTGAAACGTCTAAGCTTCCGCCATCCTTTCCGTTCCCAGAGCTCATTAAAATTGACGACACGTGCGGTCGACGTTTTGCAGAAGCGTCGGTCGCCGGTATCTCGATCACCCTCGCGAGAATCGCGCGGAGCGTGATGTCTTTGTGAGTTGAAGGGATTAAAATTGGTACGGAAAAGGAATCGGCCCGCGTAAGAGAATGCAATAGGGGACTGAATCGTGAACGCCTATCTAAAACGGAAGCGTACTTCAATGAGAAATTGCCTGAGTGGAAATTGTAAGCTCGATTGCCTGGCAACGAACCGGGGTTAATGTGTTCGACAGACATTGAGAAAATATGGCTCCAAGGGGACAGGAAGTAATCTTTCGGGATCTCACGATCGGAGAGACGGGAAGGGAATGGTGACGATCAGCAATGAAAGCACTCACTCAAGAAGATGGAATTTGAAGAGAAGAATAGTATTTTTGGTCTACTCAATTTTGCATATTCTCCCTTTACATAATGACAAACTCATAGTTATATGCTCCTTTCCAATACAACCAACTATTTTTATTCCCCTAGAGTTCAATATAATCTTCTATATTATATCTACCTACTGTATAAATACCTTTTTCTCAACTTATACGCAACCAAACTCTACAAATGAGGTACCAAAATGCACAGAATTTATCAGAGAACATGCGACGGCATATCTTACTACCTAAATATTGCTATTGTTTCCTAAAATTGGTTTTAAATAATTTAAAAAAACAAAGCAAAAACAAAAAAAAAACAAAAACCGGTAAATATTCCTGACGTTAACGGCGCACAAACTGATACATTTGTTCATTTGCAACAATATCTCGCATTCTTTAAATAACTTTTATCAAAATGCGACTGATTCCATATTCAAGTCTCCTGTTGATACGTAGGTAAGTATGAGACATCATGTTCGTTTAACAGACGATAGAGTAATTACATCCAATGTTGTGTTTAAAGAGGTCATCTAGCCTCAATTTGTACATGGTCATTCCAATTAAATTTGTACATAAGACCCTGCCCTTTTTTCTACATTTTAAAATTAGAAACGCGCCTATCCCTCTGTGGACCTGCACTGAAAAGAGCGGGCGCAGCACGCTCGTAAATAATAATTACCAATGTTCATCAAACAATTCCCAGATGTGAATTTAAAATTTGATTATTCAAATAACGAAATTCCAGTTAAGTACAAACTAAACTAGTATTTTTCTAACATTTTTGACAACGCAAGATAAAATCAATAATAAAAAAACTGGCCCCATTATTTTTTCCCTTTGAAAAATATAATCATTCACTTGCGACAATATTTGAGTCATAGCCATGGACATTTTCCTTCCGTGCACCACCATTATGTTTCTGTTGCACATTAAACGTAATTTACCAGATCAAGTTTCATTTGGTCTTCGTAAAAGAAAGCAATAAATATCAATTCGGACTTTCTCCCTCATTGGATTTCCCTAATGGCTACACAATCCAAACAAGCATTTTTTTCAGTTTCATTGATTTAACTTAATTCCCATGTTCACGCAAAATTACGAAATAGCTTCTGAATCAGCACAGTAAAAATTGTAATTTTAAAATGGTCTGTCCATCATAAAAAATTACGTATTCATGTTTTGCTAATAACTTCACATTTACTTCTTTTTAGATTTCCAGTGAATAATTAGTAAATTTAATGGTCGTTTAGTATTGCTCACTGGTAAAATCAGTGAATGTTTTATACAAAGTTTACTAACTCTAATCCATCATTACATCATTACATTACTTCAAAATTTAACTGCAGTAATTATTTAGGTTAATTAGATGTGCGAAAGCCCAATATTAATATTCCCAATAAAATTTTAGCTGCTCGCAGATCGCACAAAAAGCGCAGAAATAATTTTTATGCAATGGAATACCTAAATTTTCAATTGAGTAGAATAGAAGACGGAATGTAGTCTGTGTTGCCGCTGGATTTCAGCCTTTGGCACCTCTAGAATACGCTCCTCTCAAAACTCGTTCACACGTTTGCCGATGCCAAGAAGTTATCGGAAATAGACTTGAAAGCACCTTTGATCGACAACGGGTCCGGATATTACCCGTTAGTTCCGCGAAACCTTCCAACGTGATAAAGATGCAAAAGCGAAACAGATTGGGAAGTGCTAAAAGGCCTTTCACTCTTCGCCTCCACAGCCGTAGTAATAATTGAAATGCGAATCAATAGCAGTGGATTCGTCATCGTCACTCCAGCCGCTGCCAAATCGTTCGCAGTGGTCGATGAAAGCTGTCACAAACTTTACCTAAAGGTGAAGCATCTCACTTCGATTCCCCTTAAAAGGCGAAAACTTCCCGAAGTATACACCAAAAATGAGTTTTCAAGCCAGCGTTTGAGACATTGTATTATGGAACAGCTGAGCTGGAAAGGAAACTTTGCCTTGAATAAATATCACACACTTTTTATAAGGATCGTGGTTTGAACATCATAAAGCAAGCTAAATACAAGAACCAAAGAGTAACATTCATACGTAAATTTCGGTATTATGGTGTCGGCGCGTATACATTGCAATCACATCTTATTAAAGGTGACAAGTTTTGCCATATAATTTGAAATTTTGTTTAAGCATTCATTGTCTACACATTTTACAAGTATGAAAAACATGAAATACTTACACAAATAATCATTATAAACAATAATTTCACATTCATATGATGGTTTTCTTTAAATATTGTAGCTGATTAAGGATTATTTTTAATTTATTTCACCTGAGAATTTATAGTGATGTGTGACTAATAGAGAAGGGAAAAATCTCATATTTAAATTAGTAATTGTAAGAAGTTTAACCAAATCGTTGATTTATCTGCCTTTTTTACTATTTCCCATCTGTCACTAGAAATGTTAAATGGAAGCTAACTTGTCTCAAAAATTCATAACTGAACCAAATTACAAGATTAATTAAGTATAGAGTCAGATTTTTGGTTGAAATTCTCCAAAAAAACTATGTGCCTACCATAAGTACGCAATGGATGTTATTGCATTTATATTAATAGTTTTTAATTTACCTACAAATACCAATAACTTGAAAAATTAAAGCGTTTTTCATACATTGACGTGAGACTGTTGATCACAAATCACAATCACTTGCTGATATGCACTGCCCGGCAAGAGCGCGTTCAACAATTTTTTATTACAGCCGAGTGTGATAGATTTTGAGGGAGAAAGGCAACAGTATTTCTATGTTTTTCGATGATTCACCTATTCGTTGAGGTATTCGTGACGAAAGATCGACGGTCTCAACTCCCTTTGCCGAAAAGTCGATGGCAGCAATAGCTCATCCAGAACGGTTCAAGGTCATTCTCCCATAATCGAACAAAATGATGTACTTGGACTGCTATAAGAAAATCAAATCTGTTAAGTCAGAACTAAACTGGTTTATTATTTTATGCACCCTCGTAATAATTTTAGTGACAAATTAGTAAAGATAAAAAATTACATTACCCAAATTTAATGTCCTCAGACTATGATTCGTCATGTCCATGGACAGTCCCGCATAGATTTTCGAAGAGGTGTTCATTGTATCAGCAACCTTTACAAAATAATTTATAATGAAATCTATCTTTAAACAAACTACAACAATATAAACATTCCAAAATAGTCTTTTAGGGTTGCTTTGCTTTGCAATGCAGTAAGGACAGTGTCCTAACTTATTGTTATTCCCAACTATAACTTAATTTAGAGGAAAGCGTCATGTCCGTGGACATCATGCTCGTGCACTCTGCAATTCATCGGCATTACAAATGTTAACGAGCATGATGGTGCATTATGACTAGTTAAAGAATGTCCAATTACGAATAAAACAAACTTTTTCTCGTGAGTAAACACAATATTCCTCTTCTGCTGTATCCATGGACATATATATCATGTCAATAGACAGGACAAAACTAAAAAAAAGTGGAAGCGTCAGAAATGATCTCTACCACTTACGACATCAGATTGTATGATTAACAAACTGTAATTGCACAATGTGTTTCCTCTATAAACAATATTTTGTTTTTATTTTACCTGTGGAAAATGTACGTTTTTTGGAGACTGACCCTTCACCACTCCTTACTTGTTTTTAGATCTTTTACATCTTATATCTTGCTTCGTTCGTTAGTGTTTACACCACGAATATTACAAAAGAGGATCCTCAAGTCGGCCTCTAGATGTGCTGTCACTCACCGCACATTTAAATGGGTTTACAAAACCCGCCACTCGCGTCGCTGACGGACCTGAAGTTGATCATACTACCTATCACTAGGGAATAAGGTGTTTACAGGGATTTCAAGCGAAGTTTACATTCATGATGATGTGATTTATCAAATTCATAAATCTACAATTCAATTCCTTGCATTTATGAAAACCACACTGCAAAATATTGGAAATAAAGTGGACCGCACTGCATTCATCCCCGCGCTGCTGACATTTTAGAAAACCGATTGAAACGCGACCCAAGTGGCAACAGAAATCAAGCTTTTTAGAGGATGGAATTGGGCCTTCTCTATGCAGTATTCTTGGTTTACATTCTTGTGTGATATTTTTCCCTCAAAGAACGATTCACTGCGAACGACAAAATGAACGAGAACTCTAGTTCCTCCCACCAACTCATGAAAAAAAGGGCTGCAACTCTCGCATTTTCTCATTTTTTATACCCTTGCGCTGTAATGACGAGTCTGGCTCGTCATGAACTCTCGACGCCAAACCGCGCAATGACGAGTGTATCTTGTCATAGGATTTTCATAATTATAGCACTATTAAGAGGAAAAATATAATCATTTTGAAAACTTAAAAATGTTAAAACATACTTACATAGTATACATAAATAATTCATATTTCATGAAACATTATGCATTGGAAGGATAAAAATGATTTTATTCGAGTAGCGATAGCTGTGGTCTTCATGTTATGCAATCACATTTTATTTCACGGTTCTACGTTTATTACAAATTACAAAATATCATTTAATTTCCTACCATTTAAAAGAGAACAACAGAAAATAATAAATAGAGAATAGGATCACGATATTCGGAAAATTAATCAAATAGGAAGGGGTTAATATAAGGGCGAATGGATTGATTGGGAATATTATTTTAACGCTGTCGCATATCATACAATTCTGTTCACCGAGTTCTTTCAGCGAATTGAGATTCCGTGTCCAAGAGAATGACCTAATTCTGAACGCATCCTCAGCCAATGCAGCTGCCACCTCTGGAAGACGAGAGGTGCATAGGGAACAAACAGCCGAGAAGGAAAATAAATAGACCATTGCATCCTGCAGACCCATCTCTGTTTTACGATACCAAAATGCCTTCCCATTATTCTTTTGAACATTCCAAGGCTGCGGAAAGAGTAGAGTCATAAATAGAATTGAAAACCTTGTTACGTGCCACGACTGACTAATTCATTGGCACATGATACGCTCATTCTCTTGAAGTATAATACGCGTAAGATATAATATTCGTGTTTCCCATTTTAAGCGATCAACGTATGCGACTAAAAGCCTCGCGTTAAAATTTTGTTGCACAATGTAGCTCAGCCTATGAAATGGAATTTATTCAATCGATATTCCAAAATAGCCCACCAACAAAGGAATGACCTATGGAGGGGGGCCGACGAATCCTCAATTTGAATGGGAGAAATGATTTCTACTCTATCATATCCCACCCAGTATTTATTACGGAACGACCGGTTTCAATACTGGTGCGTCATTACCCATAAAATCTCCTGCCAAATCGTCCGAGGGAAATTATGCGTGTTCCTTGAAAATAACGTACAACCATTGTAACCTGCCAGTAATGAATATTACGTGGTAATTTCGTGGAATATTACGAAGTTTAACCGATTTACCAAACAGCTGAGCTTTATACTGTTGAACGGGATTTGAAAATCAAATTTTCAATCTGCATTCACCCAAAACATAGTTTAGGAAAAATTATTGCTATTTTAAGCATTCATAGACTTTGAATGTGAAAGAGCCGTAAATTACCGTAGCCTAAAATCAGATAAAATACAGACGAGTGTATTTGGAATCCCCCATTTATCATTTCGACCTTAAACAGAGGCTCCGTGCTCGTCTCTCAATCTATTTGCTCCTTTGTCTCACGAAACTTAGGCCAGCACTGAAATTTCATTTCGAGAGGACGAATGGGCATACCTCAGTCCCGAAACTGCCCGTTTGACCCCGTTCCTCCGGATAGTAGCTCAGAATTTACGACTGACGCAACAGCCGAGGAAAAGGCTTCCGTGCGTCCGATCCGCTTGTTGGATCCCAAAAATCGACGAAAGGCAGAGACCCGCGCTGAAGAGATTGAAGAGGAGAGATGGAGAAACTGGCGGGCGTATCGAAGAAGAAGAGGAGGAGCATCAGATAGGAAGGAATGAAGACGTGAAGAGCGGAAGGTGAACAAATAAACGCATTCGCTCGGCACTAAAGAGGGATCGAAATTGATGGCAGCCAAACCCATCCCGCCTCTTCCCCTTTCTCCACCTTTCATTCACCAGTATTTCCCACCAAACAGATCTCGCGTTACAAGTGCCCAACTTTGACTGCGATCTAATGCCCGCGGCAGATTCCCTCCCATTATTTGGTTCCACCAATCCGCCTCCACGACTTCCCCCTTGTTTTGTCGAATATCCTTGGGACCTTGATTTCCTTTCTGTCTTTTATAGACGGAAACCCTTTATCGTTTCCTCACGCGCTGTCCTCTGCAATATCTCCCTAAAGCCAAAGCGAACAGAACGAAGGGACCACTCAGACACAGCCATCCGTCCGTTCCTTTCCCTCTGCAACCTCTCCTCTTCTACCGCCGTTCCAATCATTCAACGAACGATCGCCCGACGAACCCAATTCCTTCACACACTTCATCCCGGGGGCGACTCTGGGAAAATCGTTGGCGGAGGGGGATGGGAAAACGAAAGCCAGTGCTTTTACTTTTGTCCACCGCCGTCGATAACAACAGCAGCCAGCCACCCCACGATATCGTTAACACGAGGCGCTAAAAGGGATGGGTAAGCGCTCCTATATGGCGCACTTAGGGAGAGGTGTCATCCGATAGGGTTTTCAGCGCCGGCATTCTTATCCCGGGAGCGCCCAAGTTGCACGAGGGGATGCGGCTGCAGTGCCCAGACTTTAAAGAGGCTCTCCTCATAAGGGAGGGCTTCCATGCAAAATGTCTCTGACATTCAATGCTTTTTGGAAAGGTAATTTTATGAATAGTAATAATTTGTTTGGCACTGGTATCAATATATCATTTTGGCATCGTAGACCTAATTTATATATCAAGGGTATACTTGGTAGAACTATGCATATATAGTGCGAAATAAATCACTTCGTAATGTTCCATGAAATTTTATTATTACGACCCTGAGAACTATACAGTAGTTGGGATCCAATGTCGGAATAATCACGTTTTCAGGAGCATTACAAAGTGGTTTATTCAAGAATTACCTATTGAGCCAAAGTTATGTGAGATGCATTTTATTGGATTTTTTCCAATCATAAAAAAGCATTCAAGAACTACAGTGCTCATATTTTTTTATAAATGCACTAGACACGTGCCCCTAGCACATAAAACCTTAACATCGCATATGCTTGCTTTACTTATTCAAATTTTTATCACCAAAGAATCGTAGAAGAATGACACCAGCATTCTCAATTATAGTATTTCAATGATTCTTTTTAATAATGTAAAATGAACAATGAATAATATGGAAACCAAAGGGGCTTAATTAAAAATAACTTTGAAAACCCCACTTGCAGATGGTCTGTTCATGACGTGTACAAATGATATTTTAAAAACACAAATTAAGCATACAAACACGTATACAGGAATTATAGTCCCATTTTCAGGAACACATTGGTTTTTCGGACACTCTGACACAGTGTCACCTTTAATCACTCCTGTAATAAAAAATATACACGAATGAAGACAAAATACACTCATGGAATTCACATTAGAGTTATTTAACGTCTTTGGAGGAGAATTCCATTTCCCATATTAATTATTTATCTTAACCTATTTTGTGCAGATTATTTTGATGTGTAAGGGATTAACTACTCAAAATATTATAATATAAATGCATTTAATTATAAGAGTTTATAATACACAGGGATGTAGTAGAACCATACGCAGAATTATTCAGTTATTCGTTCATTTTCCTCGAGCAAAACACTGTAAGGAAGGGAAAATACTCGATTTTTACAGGGGAATTTCCACTCCAACTACAGTTATTGCCACATAATGAAAATCACGTATTAATAGCCGATGAGGACCACTAAAAGGTAAGAAAACGACAGGAAATATGGTATAAACGTACGAAACAATGTACTATAAATGAATGTAATGTGATTGAAACTTGTATACTTCAATTTTTTAGCATAAGAAGGTAAAGACCTGGAGCGCAAAATATAATCCTGATATGTAAAGATAATGAAAATATAAATAGGTATTTATATTTTATCAAAACGTTTCGCTAAATTTCTATCGTAAATACTTTTCCGATTATCATTCAACTATAGGAAACAAGATTTCAAATAATGTATGCTATACATGGATAAATGAATATTATTCGTATTCTTAGTTATAAATATGATCCAAATTAATTGTAAATTACAAAGTTGACGATTTGGGTCAAACAGACTGGCCCGCGTATTCCACTATTATGCGGTTTTTGGATGAGAGCTAAATAAGCAAAGGTGTCAAGGGAGAAATGCAGCGACCCTCAAGAGAGCATCTTAAAGAAGATGGCACACATCCACTTTAATCCATGAATTTTTTAGGCATACCTCTGACGTCAGTGAGAGTAAGGATATCATAGCGGAAACACGCCATCTTGCTGAAGAGAATGCTACGCCAGATATATAAAAAATCATTTATTTTGGGAAAAAAAGCTCACGAGGAAGCTTATATGCAAAAAAGAACTCCACAATTAGTCCCACCAGTAAATAAAAGCCTAGCTGTGGAATTTATGCCCTAAAACGCAGAACATATGATACCCAGCAAATTGTGCTATTGGAAAACAATAAAAAGCTGCAACTACGAAGAAAAATCTCTCTCAATTTAACGGTGGATAGTTGTCTTCAATTCAAATGTTACATCGCTAGTAACAAAGAGGGTATTCACAAAAAGAGCTGAAGTATACTAAATTCGATATGAGCTAATGGTCGAGCATATACAATATGTAAATAAATGTAAAGTGACCTGAATCAATAGTAGGCCAGGAATTTATTCAAACAAAATATATTAATTTGATGCTACTTTTACCTAATTTTCCTATTCATGAAAGTAACAGACTATGGACAAGCAAAAAATCCCCCTATCAGAGAAATTCAATCACATAACATTGAATAAAAGCGCCTATATGTTACTCTACGATACTCCGGTGCTAATACTCCACGACTTCTACGATAAGCTTAGCAATAAATTCAGCGTATAAATAAGAAGTGTAGTCAATATTTCCGTGCATAGGCACCCAAACGATGTATTGAATGATCTAATATGGAATCAAATGGATAAATGAAGCATGGATGCAAGCATCATTTCTCTGAATAAAATCCTTAGTATTAACATTATATGCAACCTGATCCACATGATCCCGCAATACGGGGAAACAGACAGTGCAAAAGAAAACATATTTAGAAAGAAATGAGAATTAGGAGGATGAAGTCTCGCGTGTCCCGAAGGATGGGATTGATGAAGTTCACCTTTAAAAATAGTAAATTCATTGAATTGTAAGCATGATGAAATTTTATACGGTGAGATTTAAATTATATGCATCTGAATGTGTAAAAAATTCTGATGTAAATCTTACTAACTTTCAAGGCAACCTTTCCCTCCCTCCACACAACGCGTAAACCTACCCCCGGTGTCACGACGCACAAACGCAGATCGCAGAGTCGCATGGATCGACAAATGGAGGTAACGGAAGGGTTGGATACGTCAGATTACATGCGACTGGAACGGGAAGAGAGATGGCCGGAGGGATGAGCGGAAATAAATTGAAACTTTTCTGGCAATTTTGAGTTTCTTCCACTCTCTAAATGGGCGCTGCCGGAGACAAAAAAACGGAGGGAAGGAGGATAAGAATTAGTGTCCTCCCTATTTCTGTTCTCCCTAATTGCCATCTCTACCAACCCCCACACTCTTCCCCCTCTCCCCCGTGAAAAATCGGCCACCCCCTTCACTTGCCAGCCTCACTAAAAAAAAACTCACTTTGGACCGCCCGGCGCCATAATCGTCTCTCCGCAGACACACACTCTCCTCCTCTTAATCAATTTCTCCATTTCAACCTCAACTCTCGCCCTCTATCCCACCCATTCCCTCCACCACGACCAAAAAAAATATTTTTTTTCTCTTTCGACACTTTTTTCCATTTTCCGCATGCCGAAGCAAGGATACGCAGAGATGCGCTGAAGTAAGTAATATTATAATCAAAATACCCAGAGAAAATGATGCATTGTATTTTTACGGTGTAACGGTGTATTTTCATAAGTTCAAAATTCGGTAGTATCATAAAAACACAAATACCTAGATATAATACTCTAGATCACCATGGATGCTCTGAAGTATGGTAGTAATTAAAGAGACAGAAAGGGTTGAAATCCTGATTCCTTAAGTTTTGAATTATTCAACCAGCCGACAAAAAAAGCTTACCCGCCGTCTGCAAAATTTGTTATTTCCACAATGGCAGTGAACGGTAATTCAACCAAATTTCCCCTCGGCCTTTTTAGTGCGCTTCGATGCTTCGATTTATAGTATTTTGAAAAACAATTTAGAGTAAGCAAATATGGGAGGAAGTAGTAAGAAATAGGTTACAATGTCATCAAAAACAGTCTCATTATTATTCACGATACAGTGACCATACCATGCTATAAATTATTATCATAGATGTAGTACCATTGTACTGTTGCGCCGATGCATTTTTAGCTATAAACCAATACCAATATAGCAATTTATTTGTATACGTCGCTCACCCCCACCTACTGATATTACGCCATGAGACCCAAGCACCATCCAAGTCAGCAAATACACGCATATCTCTCCATATTCATTCCTCTCTCCGATTCCATTTCAATTCTCTTCCTAACCGTGCTCCCCTTGCCCACAGGTCTTTCCCTATCCTTCCCCTGTTTTCCTTCCTTTTTTTTAAATGACATCCCCCAAACCTCGAGAGTTCAGTCAGCTGTCACTCTCTCTCATACCCTTACTCTCTTGCTATCCCTTTCAGTGTTATTAGCCTGGCAAATATTTATCCCCGCCCGCCCTTACTCCCGCAAGCAATCTCTCTTTCCGACCTTTTATTCATCCTCATTGCGAAAATATCACACACTTCAAGGAGATTACTTCAAAATTCCAACAATGATTTTTCCTCGAATTCAAAATATTTAGGAATTTTCCAAATGAATGACGTTCAATAATCCGAGAGAATTCTTGAAATAAAAAGCCAACTCCTCATTAGTCTGCCTACACTTCCTTTATCACCAATTTTTCTACAAATGAAGTATATAGTGTACATTTTGAGTGCCACATAAAACCTGCCCTAATTATTTAAAATAACACATTGATTCATATTTTATTTGCAGACAATATTTTGATCGTAGGAACATATCACATATGGTCCAGAGAATAAAAATTCACCACAACCATTCGTTACATGATTCAAAATTATCCTCGTGAAAAATCGTTTCATCTACAGTCCGACAGATATATTTATTTTGCTTCGTTTTATCAGCAGCTGCGTCATAAATTTTTACTGCGTGACCTTCATCATATCACACTTTCAGTTCTCGAAAAAACGCCGAAATCAATGTGCAATTTTGTGTCCAAATGCAGTTTAAAAATATTTTATATTTTCTAATTCTGGGTACGCAAACGTAACGCTAGCATATGCTAGAATACTAATAATTTTGACGTGTGATTTGTGACTTATCATTTTTTGTCATTCTTGCAAAGAGAAGATGTGATACATGTATAATATTCTCGACGACAAAAAACCTAAAACAATAAAAAACGTAGCTTACTTTTCTTACAGCATTTCTCATGATTCTCGTTCCCCTTCCCATTTTGCACTGAGATTCCGAAGAGATGCTGAGCATGATGGTCACAAATCTGTTCCACGAAGCACATTTCGATTAGTCGCTAGATCCCCTCCACCCTTCCTCCACATTAGTTCTCCCAATTAGTTCTCTTCGAAATGAAGCCATTTGTTTCTCGCGAGACATGCATGCCCCCGACCTCTCTCCTCCGATCCAAGAACCCATTGTGAGGGGACTGAAAAGAAAGCAGAGACTAGGCCGAGGGAAATTGCACTGGTCTCTGATTTGAAACACAAAGATATGCTAAGCAATGAAAAATTCTAAATCGGATATTTTTCAAGAAAACCAAATGCATAGTGGGAAGATACATATTTTCCAATTTAGGTTAATAAGGAGCTGTCCCATATCTTCCAGGCCTAGGTTCTAAAAAATATTCACTGGTCTGAATACACTCCAAGGTTATAATATGCGGCCAAGAATTCTTTAAAATCGAATTAAAAACGGGTCAGTGGAACGACTTTGCCCGGGAATTTATTAACCGCATTCTCTGTTACCCACCTCACAGTTGAATACCAATTTCATAAAATTACACCCCTTACTTAGTATCTTTTCATCCATTCCCTACCCATTGCATGCTTTTTTTATTTTCTCTCATATTACTACTGATATACGTCTCCTTTAACTATAAAGGCATTAAATCCAGAATTAATTTTATCGATTTACTCTCAGTAAAATCCGGATAAGTAGGAAAAAAGGCCGTATGTTGTGACACTAAAATGGAAGAGTGAGGTCTGAATATAAACGTATATATGCAGCGTATGTACGCACTACGTGGTATCGTTAATCGATAGAATTTCAAGCGCAATTCTCTCAACAATGAAAATATCTCAAGTTCTTCTTTTAATATCCATTAACAATCATCCCCTCGACTGCTTGCAGTTTGTTTTTAGATGTTTCGGAAAAGTCACAAAGACTCTCATTCCACCCATTCACAAACTGCGCGCCACACAGCAGTTTATTTTCCTTCCATTTCGATCTCCCGGCATATCTCTACACCCCCTCGTACGCGGCACTCGTCGTAATTTCTCCTTCCGTGCTTCCTCGGTTTTCACCCAAAACCTATTTCTGGCTCCACAACACCCAGAAACGTTTGCAATCCCCCCTCTCCCCCTCACCTCGGCCCCTCTGAGTGAATCCATCCACCGCTTCGGCCCATAATGACTTCGCCGCTTCTGCCTCAAATTATCGTGTTTCTCAACCAACACGCATCCCAGCAGTCGGCCAGCTCTCTTTCCTTTGTCACAAAAGCCTTTCGACGCACTTAAGACCTCGAGGAAACCAAAACAACCATACATCACGCCGTCGCGCATATAAAATCCCAACTCTCTGCCCCACGCTTTCTTATAACTATCTAATAATTTTCCTGCAAATTTTCCGTCTTGCCAACATCATAAGAATTTTTAAGGGTGAAATACTCAAATCACTGTTTTTCTTATTGTACTCACTTTAAAAATACCACAACATGCCCTTTACTAATTGACTTAGTGTGCAGTCACGAAAACACACACGTTTACATTTTTAACCGCAGAATATGATATAAATATAATCCAATTTTATTAGAAAAAAAAAACAGAAAATTTTTAAACCCACATGGTTCCTTTTAACAGTTGTGAAATGTATAAATGCAAAAAGGGAAGCGGTACTATTATAAAATGGAGAAAAGGTGGAGTTTGTACAAGATTAAAAAGTGGACGGTTTGAGGCGTGTCTTTATGAAAGCGATTCATTATAAAAGACGAAAAAGAAAGCACAGAGTTTCTTCTATTTCATTTTTCAAAAGATTAAAAAGAAAAAAAAAAGAAATTTTAAATAATTTGGGCAACGTAATAAGTAGCACATTTACCCTATGCACGCGATGAGAATATCTCTAACTCAACTCAACTGCTAAGTTTCCTTGGTGAAAATTGGAATATTTTTATCAGCGAACCTCAGAAATCATTAGCTACATCCTATTTTAGGTATGATTTTATTTTGTTTCGGTCGATTTGACAGCTTTGTCTAGATTTGTTGTCCATAGCAATTATGCACTTTTATAATGGCAGGGTAAATTTTTTTATTGCCATAGTTTTTCTTGAACATAAAAAAACAATGATGTCGTCCAAAAAAAACTACAAGTGATTTGAGGAAATGCGCCCTATTAATTAGGCAGCAAACTTATTTGAGGGGATTTTTAGAAATAATCGATGAAATGGCTTCACGTGCGTAAACATATCTGCGGAACTTTAGACACTAAATCAATGATGAATTTGGCCCCAGCATCTACTCGGATCACCGACGTCCTACAATAAATGAATATCTTGACCGGAGAAATCCATTCATGGCAGTTTCCTGCTCATTGTTTGAGGATATATCCATCTTGACTCATGAGGCGTTTGACCTAAGTACTCCACGGCAGACCCCTCATTAAAGTGTTTTTTCATTGAGAGCAATAACTCGCCAAACCAACACATCTCCGGTTTCCGTGCTCTAAGGGTTAATTTTTTTAACGTTTTTGAGTAAGTATCGATAAATGTTGATAGAACTTGAAGAAGACGAGAGTAAAAATGAAATAGCATCTTAAGACCATCTTATCTTTCTTAGTGATTAACTCATCATATTGGTTTGGGTATCTAAGGGTAGAGTTCAACCTAGAATAAGCTACAGGCGTGTGAATTTCACCCATTTAGGTTAGGGGACCAGTACTTCTCCTCGCATTCGAGGATTTTTTGTTTTGGGTGGTCCGAAAAGCTCACCCGGCATTTGAATTTGGGGCGCTAAGATTAGACGCCTTACGCTGTACCTAATAGGAGGGAGTCTAACCGCACTAGTACCTCGGTTCCCGTAAGAATATCGACGCTAGGTGATTTCGGACCGTGACTATGGGTTGAATGGGTGACCCTTAATGCCAAGTAGGCAGAGGAAACATTGAAGAAATGGACCACGAAAACCCCAAGCGTTAGGGCAGCTAACTAGTGCTCCCCCAATCTTCGTTCTACCCACTTAGTAAGCCTATTAATTAATTATATATGCATACATATAATTGCCATTTAGAATGTATGGGAAATATGGTGGTAAAATTACATGTGAAATTAATATATGCAGTAAATATGGAAAATTTATTTTAAAATATATACCAAATATATTTATTCACCATGCATGTAGAATATACACGAAAACACACATATTGCAAGCCTTTATATTTTCATTCATGGAAAAGGAGAATTGCTGAATCATATACAACAAGTCCATTTATTTCCTATGATTATGCCATGCATAAGATTCCTTCTGGGCCAACGCTCCCTAATCGTTCGTGCATATGTCTGTATGTAGTAGGTATCAAATTGCCAACGGCGAGGCCCTCGATCCGGTTAGTTTTCAACAACGTGGGGCGCCGATGGGACCCAATGGTTCGCCCGCGAGCTGAGATCACTCCACCAACAGACAGGCATGGGCCACTCCCGAAAACCATTTTCCTCCATTTGCCACCTCGCAAAACATTGCACCCTCACACAGGGCCGGTTTAAGAGGTGAGCAAAGTATGTGGCCGCGTAATGTGCCAAAAAAAGGAGGCGCCTAAGCGCTGGTTTTTCAGCCCTAAAAAAATCACATTCAATATACATGAAAAAGGACGTTACAGGTTTACGCAGATATATAAGTCTCGACCCTTTTTTCTAAAGTATTTGTGAAATGGACATTTAATTTAAAGGTATATTTTAAAAGGTATCTAGAGGGAATACCTACTATCTCTCAGGTTATTTTTGAGGGGGGGGGCACCGGGATGTTGTTACACTAGAAAAATGTCTAGAACCGGCCCTGCCCTCACAATCCTTTCACTCTTTTCCTCCCACCACATCGCCTACCCCCACATTCATGTGATTACTCACCCTTTTGCGCACCTTGTAAACCTTATTCCCCCGATCCCCAATCCGCCTCCATCCCCCACACACTTCTCTAACATTAGTTATTTTATTTCTTACTTTCCAGAAAATACCGCAAAAAAATAATCTTCCCTCCGAAATAGAGTGGAACGAATGCTTTCCTCCGCTTTGATCGTAACTCGTCCGCGTTCTTTTTCGCCTCCATATCCAACCCTCACCCTCCCATCCCTATCACTTACCTTCCCGCACCCACGCCTGAAACACACGCACACATATACATCGCTGCTCCCTCCACCTTTCCCCCGCCTACCCATGCCAGCCATAGTTTTCTCACCCCCGTTTCTGCACACCCTTGCGGATTCCGCTGCCCCAATAACATTTCTCTCATACCATGGAGCAACCTTAGCTTCGGCCTTCTTTATTTTTTTCCTACATTCCCCGGAAAGGGCCCCTGAAGCCTATACGACGCGAGGAACCAGGTGGACGGAATTGGTAAGGGTACGGGGAAAGGAGATATGAGGTTGAGAGAAATCGTGTACCCCGTGGAGTTACCACAATACCAACCTGCCTGGTATCAGAAAAAAATATTAAGGAGAGAGAAGTTGACCAGTAACTATCTTGCCATTTAAACCTCGTTCCTTACAATTTGACTTGACCAGGCATATTTTTGGTGTTAAAAACTTGAGAGAAGTTTCTGCTAGTTCACAACATCCTAACACTGCGTCACATTGGAATCTTTACTGTGGAGTTTATTTTTAACTAAATAATTTAACTCACATTGCCAACCCTGCCATTTACCGCCACTTTACCGTAGAGAATTAAGAGTGATCCACTAGACGGAAGGAAATGATTTTTCCCTCCATTTCATACATAAGAAAACTTCATGCCTCTTTTTTAAACCAGACACATCTGCATGCCCATGAAAACGGGTACTGCATGGTTCTTAACGGGCAACCACTTTCTTTTATAGAAAAACTTTATCCATCATAATATAACTTCATTCCCAAAATGGCAGGCGTTCATTGATAAAATTTTCCATTTGTCATCTTTAAATATGAATAAAATGACTAAACACATTAGTTAACGAAAAAATGGAGTTTCAGGCCAGAAATATAACCATGCTAACGATTGCAGAGCGGTCCCAGTTCGTAGAGTACCAGAACATGAAGTTACATCGTTTCCTTCTACTTCCTAACTTTAACACTGCCCAGGTAACCTCTAAAAATAAGAAGACAACTTTATGAGACATCGGAGATATTTTTACAATCTTCCACGTTTTTTATGTTTTTCACCCATTCTCGTTAGGTACTACGTCAACCGTTATAATACTGTGGCAGGTGGATAAGAAAATATTTCTATTTCATGAGCATTGTAAAACCATTTTTTGAATATTTACAATTAAAACCCATGACTACGAAGTACATTAAGAATATTTTCTTCTACATTTTTGAATCTACCAATGCCTAGATATTTCCCAGGGAATAACTAAGATTATTTGGGAGAAGTCTAAGAGCAGCACCTACACATTGAACTGGGAAAAGAATTAGGCTATAATTCGATACAGACATAAAACATTCTACACCATAGTTGACCAATTCATTCCGCTGAAAATCTTTATAGATAGAGGACGCAGCAATGCAGGCAAACCCCCGGTAAGCTAACTCACATATCTTCTTGAATGCAGGTCACAACGGGAGGTAAAAAAAAACGTTGCCGCTACGTAGAAACTACTTAGTCCCTGCATACACAGAGTTAGCGGGAAAAAAAAAACAAAAATAAACATATCCTTCAGAAGTTGGTCGTGCTACAGGCGTGAAGCCACTGGAAAAGTTTGAAAACCAAAATGAAAACGTTATCTAACAAAATAATTTCGAGTAGCAGTCCTCGTTGGGTACAAAGAGATTGAAGTTCACCATTTATCCCACAGCAGAGTCGATGCGAAATATCACACGCCTGGAGGATTACGATTCGGTTAAGAAAAGTAGGAAAACATTTTTTACCGTAGATTAATTTTTTCAACTTGGTTGCCAAACGTGAGGAAGAATCACAGTCATCACTTCCCATTTTCCTGATTTTTCTTCTTCCATCGTCTGTCTTTTTCGTATTTCTTACATTTCCATTTCTTTGTATATATTTTTCTCGCCATCACAAAATCTATCTTCTTGGCGATCTTAGCAATCTTATCGCACCCAACAGATGCGTCGTACAATTTAGCTTTTAGTCTGCATTACGCCCACTATTCACTCTCCTTTCCGTCATTGTTTATTTAGCATGGTAGTTTTTATAATGTAAAGGGATGACGATAATAAAAAAAGAAGAATTGACAATTAGGGAAATGATCACGAGAAAATCATGGCCACCAACAACTTTAAGATAAAATCATATAATGGACGAGAGGGAAAAAAGCATACATACCGTATATCAAAGGCACGAGGGCGTAATATCAAGGATTGCACTTATACAATAAATTTAAAAAATATCCTCAAGCCAAGACATGAGGATTGCTAACAAAAAACTAATAAGGAATATCAAGGATGAATATAAAGTCGAAACAGAGGGAAATACCGAATAATGTACGAGATATTTAAGAAATTCTACGCGAAGGAAACAGGAAAAAATTACATAACATGAATTTTTTAAAAACCGCATACACAATTTTAATATGAAAATTGGAAAAATATTAGTTATTTAAGGTTTTCAATATTTTCTAGAAGAAGAAACGCTATACCCGGAATGTTTCAATAAGTATTATAATCTGATATTTATTGATGGGCAACTTAGGTGACGCCCAGACGGTATCTCCGTAATAGGTTGACCATTTTCACACTTGACCTGGGAAAACCCAGTCATAAATATTTTACTTATATGCAAAAACTCAGGACATATGATCGAGAACTCAAGACGGTCGATAGTTCATCAATTCCATGAACGATAAATACATCAAACATACCAAGTCTTAAGTAAAACAGTGAAATAAACAGTTGACACCTATTTCGTATCGCCCAACATTCACGACGCCCAGTAGAAATAGAAGGTGATATTTTTTTTGCATGTCCTTGGTTCGGGATGTAGTTATATAGACCTGGGTTTAACTAATTTTACAGAATTTCAATTGATGAATACTTTCTCAAAGCTATTATCTACCATAAAAGTGCTTTACTTAGAGTTTGTTTCGTTTTCATGGCAACAACATCTAGGTAATTTGATGCACATTGGATAAACAACATCCCTCTAGCAAACACCCTTGAGTGACTCTCAGGGTATTACCTATATTTCTCTTATAAACGTGGATGGGATGGTTAGTTTTCGTCTCAGATTTCCACGCCACCAAGATTTCTGTGCGTATCTTTTCACGAACGAATTCACACGACAAGCGAAACAAAGGTGTATGGAGCGATGCTGAAGATATCCTTCCGTTCAAACATCCTTTTCACCAATCAAAGAGGGAAAGCGTCTTCGAATTTAGGAGATGCCTTTCTAAGTTCTCTCGTCGTAACCAAAAACCGCACCATGCCTTTCTCACAAAGTGTTTTTTTTTGTTTCAATCCACGGGTACAACATAAGAGCTACGCAACCCATTATATGGCAAATAACGTAATATTGTAAGTATAATTATAAGTATGTGATACTTTCATTTTGATAATATTTTGAAATAAAATATGACAATATGAATAAATGCAGACTATAATGATTTAAAGTACAATTCTTACTATAGAGACAAAATTAGGATTCATCATTGTAAAATTATATTATAAATCGATTATAGTAGACACATAGACGGTGTCTTGGCATCAATTATTCGCCATAAATGTTGAGAATGATTTTATTCTTTTATCCACGAAAAATTGCTGAATAATCATATTTTCGTTACTCTATAAAAAAATAAAAATTTTCATAGGCTAATAAGTTAAGCATATTTTCATAAATTGATGATTTTCGTAATTATTTCACGATGATTTCCTTATTTTGCGTGAGAATAAGTCAACAAAATCCTATGTCTCTATTAGATAGCTGTTGAAAAGTACAATATAAAACAAAATAATGAAACCAGGTTACAGTTTTTCCATCAAATGCCATTGGTTAAAGTGATGAATAAATTAAGATGCTATGATGCATATCTTAATCTCGGATAAGGAAATTATGTGCATAAAATATTAATTAGTTGCTATTATTCGCCGATTACCATCGACTTTTGACCATATTTGATCGCGATACCTTAAACTGCTCATACTTTCGTCCACCAAAAAATATTCTATTAACGTATTTTAAAATAAAGTGTAAGGAAGGCAATTTTGGTTGTTGATATGTGTTTAAAAAAAAGCCTAACGCAGTGTTGTGATCTGCCCCATATCCAATTTAAGAGATGTTTTGAAGCCTTCGTTTTAATCCTTTTCAGCATCGTAAGTTGTGTAATAATATTCGACAAAGCTTTTCCCTAGGTAATCAAACCAATGAAGATAAGTGATTTACAATTAATTGATAAAGTTACTTGGATTATTACCATACACTGCTAATCACATTTAACATCTTGGGAGTAAGTCAGTTTCCTCAGCCCTCGCACACAATTCACGGATTTTAAATGGATACCAAATGCTCATAAAATTTTGGCGTAAGTCAGAAATATCCATCTCTCCGTCCTGGATGAAGAGTTTTTTCCCCATTGGCTAAAATGTTGGGTTAAAATTTGATATGATGCTTACTGAAAACCACTAAAAGTTATGGATGTAAAGCAGTTATCTTCCTTTAATAGTTATGACCAATGAATCGTATCAGCGAGTTACTCTCAAAAGTATAAAGAGAAAAAAAAAGTTCTTCCCAACCAAGGGTAAAAACGTACCATGGAATAATTTATTTTTCTCAGAGATATTCCGGATGAAGGAGAGGGATGTAAATATTTAAAAAGGAGGATGAAGCTCCGCTGGTCCACTGAGAACATACGAATGAGGCAAACAGATCTATATGGAGCGGGGAAATAAGGGAAACGATTTAAGAGAAGGGAGAAAGAAGGAGAGAGAATATCGTAACGTTCGGAATCGAAATGAAAGCGCAGGGAATAAGACGCGTCGAAAGAAATCAAGCGGAAGAGGGAACGGCATAACATGTGTAATGAGAGGAGGATATAAATTGGTCAAATTGTTATGGCTGATTCTGAGTATTGCCACGGAAAAAACTTGGGGAATCAGATGAATTTGTCAAGAGGGAAACAAATGAGAGACAATGAATACCTCCGCACTCTGGAGTGAGATGAAAGCGGAGGAAGGAGGGAGAATAGAAGAAATGAACATATGACAAAATAAATTGGCTAAATCATTGGGACTAATGTCATGCATTGGTAAAATAAATGAGAACTCGAGAAACAGGTGATTTCACTGCCTTCTCCAATTACATTTCGTAAAAGCAACTGAAAAGCCATATATGCGTAAATTTTGTTAAGGGAAATAAGGATGGATGTATCGAATACTACATTTATATTTATCAAATGTTACATACATTACATCAACACCTCCCACCGAACTACTGACCAAAAACAATCATCAAACTAATGTTAGGCGACGGAATAGATAGCATGAGTTATACAACTAGAAATAGGAATTGATAATAAGACAATGCACTTATATTCAGTGGGGAAATTTTATTGAGGAGAAAATAGCTCAGGCTTTGTCTAACACAAAAAAGCGGGATCTGTTCTAATGCTTCAATAAATATTTTTATATTTCGTGAAATATAGTTTTAAAAGAATGAATGCAGTAAACGGAACTTGAGAAGGTGGATATATGAGCGATGTGATGGAATAAGTAAAGAATGAGGAAAGAGATAGTCTGTTCCCGTATAACACTTGGGACATTGAAGCGATTGAAAGGAGGGTGGATAGAAAAAAGAAAGATACTCTAAAATTAATCAAATTCATTAAGGCTAAAAGCTTGCATTGCTATGAAAGTAAGTATTGTGGCCATATGATTATTTTTGCTCATTATTCAAGATGAATGACAACAAACAATGATTTACATTTTGAAGTAAATCACCAATACATTATTAAACGTTTAACGTTTTCTGGAATATTAACCGATAATTTCGTCAATTAAAGTTAAACATTTAATCGAAGAGCGACAATGGCATCCATTTATTTATGTACCGTGTTCAAACGCACGAAACTAAGTGACAAAATATCACAAAGATATTTAGTTAAAATTATGTCATACCTAAAGTGGCCTATTATAGTGCATTGCTAAACCAGTTTAAATTCAGAGAGAAAAACCATTTTCATTTGACGTATCTATTCTGCAGTAAATTTGAATGCAATGACCACAGTAATTCAATTAAATGTGAAAGTAAATAAGCAAAACTTTATACAATATTACATATGCTGCACTCAAATATTTTATCCCACGTTGACGATTAAAATTCTAACTGAAATATTTAATCGTTGTGTTCTCTTCTAATTCACCAAAATTAATTTGCAAATATGATGCTTTGAAAAGAGATTCAACTAAAGGGAAAATAATTTTGAGGGCAAAATAAATACATTTTTTTTTAAATGCTAAGGAGAGTGAAGAGAAAGATGTGAAGGAGGTTGAGCTCCTACTGGCAGGCAGGCATGAACGAATATCACGAAAAAGTTTGAATGGAAAAGGAATACAGAGCTCAATGGAGAGCAGAAATAGTCGGGAAACGGTAGAAGAGGAGAGAAATAATCGATTTCCAAACATTCATAGGTGAAATACAAGCGAAGGAGATACAACGCATGAGAGTGCGCTGGGTAGAAGAGAGCAGGATCTAAAAATTTTGAATTGGGGTAATCAATGAGACCAATCCTTTGAATGCCGCGCCGAAGAATTCAACCCCTGTGTGAAATAGTTTGCTGTATTAGACGTTCAGGATAAGTTTCGGCTAGCAAGTGTATATGTTATCAAACCAATGTTTAAAAAATCTGCCTGGTGATCAAATTTTTATCCTGAGCTGAGGAATTATTTAACTTATTAGTTAGTTTTAATGCTGCCCTTAAAATTTTATATTTAACTTTAGGAAATATCTTTTTTGCATTACGGGCTGAAAACTATCGTCCACCTGATGTACTTTTTGGAAATGAAAAGAAGAGCATAAGAATGAAGATAAAGCTAAAGAAAAGGACATTTTTATACGTAATATTGATTAAGAAAAAAAAACTGAGAGATAAAATGACTTAGACAGCAAAACATTTTCCTACGAATAAAAACAAGAAATTTGGAGGAGAAGGAGCCGCTCCTGTCTGGCGGGAACGATTATTTCGCGAAAGGACGAACGCATGCGGCAAACAGCGCTCGATGTAGCAGAGAAAGGAGGGAAATGATAGATTGAGAGAAAGAGAGAGGGAGAGTCGATATTCAAAAATTCGGAAACGAAATAAAAGCGGGGGAGGGATGAGAATCGGAGCGGGAGAGGATTGTAGGAGGGAGTCTGGAGGAGGGGGGAGAGAGACGCATGGACGTAAACACGATTCTCTCGGTGCTTGATGCGATTACGCGAACGGAATGAAGAAAACTCTCTCGCTCCGATTCGGGAAGAGTGTATTTTTAGTGAGAGGAGCACTAGAGGTTGGAAATTTTGTGCGAAAAAAAAGAATATCAGTTACGAATGTGAACTTGCGACAGAGAGTGAGCAGAGAAACTCGAGACAAATGCTTTAGAGAGTAGGTACGTAGGGGTCAAATAGGAAAGCAATCCAGGTTTACCTCTCAAGAAAAACTTTGGAGGGAAGAAGAGAGAAAATTTCATCCCAGAGGGGATTATCAGGTAATCTCCCAGAGATACACTTCAATTAAAGTTTACGTTACAGCACAACAGCAGCACTATTTGTGGCCTGGATTTATAAAACCGCTTTCCATGGGTGAATAGGCAAACCCAGCGGTGCAGTAGACACGATTTCCGCAGTCATTTTGACGATAGTACCATAAATTTATAAATTTTGAATAACAAAAGTCGTACAGTAATTCTGTCTTGCGCAGATATATGTATTTAACTTCCATGTTTTCAACTTTATGCGTGACCAGCTGGCCACCCGGCATTGCTCGGGAAGGATAGTAACTAGAGAAGTGGGGGACTTGGAACATGCAATTCATGGTCACACGTCAGGATTTTCATGGAAACTTTGAGGTGGGAGTATTAATGGTTAAGTGATTGTCCTATGAGTTGTTTTCCTCTGACAAGGTCAAGTTGTGTGCCTACCTGGCAGGATATCCAACAACCGAAGTTGTATGACGTCACGCAGCAAACGGTAACGAGGAAACGAAATGAGATTTGGTAGCATGAATTGCAGCTATGGACCACCATTGGTTGAAATCCAAGCAGCCGTATTGAAATGAATAGCGGGCAGGCAAACAGACATCCTTTTTATATATAGATTTCAAATAAAACTATCAATATTCGGTGAAAATGATTTAACATGAAAAATTAAAAATTAGCCAAGCCACATAAGTACTTCCATTCCTCCATAATGATTTCTTACATAAAAATTTAACCTCGAACTGATTCCTTGCATTAACTAGATTTAATATTGCATGGATGCTGTGACGAGGGTATTTTTAAGTAAAAATTCCGACAAAATTTTGGGTGTACAAGCTATAAAGACAACCCAATCAACTTAATAGTAAACATAGTCCAACGTAAGGGTAGCTAAAATCTGACGGAAAAATGAACATATATAGAGGATTGGATACCATAATCTCTCCGGGAATTTTTAATGAGAAGATCGTTCGGCTCTTGTTCACTAAGATTCGAGCGTTGTGAACATATGTCGCGACATCTGTTTGAGATATGTACGGTTAAGAGAGGAATATAACCCCAACTCCCTGCAGGTACGGCGAAGTTTGAGATCCCGAACTGCTCGCGCAGGACATTTTCCTAAAACTCGTTTCCAATGTCATTTCCACTTCGGTTCTCTTCGCGTAAAGTGTAAACTCTGTAATCACCCTCAAGTTTCAGCTGAATTCAAATGAGCTTCTCAAAGAAATGTGAAATTTAGTGAATTCAGGTATCCATTTTACCATTTCCACCATACTTAACTCATGAAAATATGATGAGTACTTCTCAATTGACGAAAATTCAATAGCTTCAACATATTTTCGATAATTCTGAAACAGATATATGAACACTAAAAATCAAACAATGGGATATATTTACCAAAAGTTTGACAATTTACTCCAAAATCGCATAAAATACAGGATAAATTCGCAAACTATTTTTCTTTTTCAGGCACTGATGACATCTAAATTTACATGAGGTTGGATGAATCGAATATATATCCTTGATTTTTCACGTTCCTCCTTTTCTCATCAAACATTAATTAGTGAAGATAAGTAACCTCCGATTATATCGATCAACGCGGCTGATAAGTGTTCTGTCGTTGCGTACAAGCAAAATAATTCGTTTATTGGAGAGAAATTGGATTATCTGAGAATTCGTGATGAAAAAATAGTTATCTGTTTCTTCAAAACAGGCAAAAAAACTCTTTCTTAATTCGAAAAGCATGAAATATCTACTGAATATTTTAATAACAAGATATTGGTTCTCAAATGAAGTACCACACTACGCAAAATGCTGACTCTCCTGTTTAACTCGACATTGATCACTCAGAATTCCAATGACCAAACATTGAAAATATTTCATTTTACCAATTCCAAACATTATTAATTAACACTAACATTTTTAATGGATTCAATGTGATCTATTAACCTACAGATCAAAAAAAAGTGGTGGAAAACATTCGTATCTAGTGTTCATGCCGGAGTTATAGTGGGAAAGCGTTTTGCACTAAGAAATGATCAAACGCTAGTTATTTGTGTAATTCCACAAATAAATTGTGCAGTTTTTAATAACATGGCTTACGTTCGTGATAACTAGTCCCCGATCAAGACTATGTTCGAAAACGGACAGGGTTTCCGAGAACTAAAATGACTGTATTTAATTTTCATACAACGGCTCATTAAGTTGGAAAATCTGCTTCTCTACAACACGTTATGCAACTGGAAGTAAATTTAGACCCTTAACTTCATGCTTGACTAACAAAGAGACTTGAAATCATCCGTAGCTGAAGGAAGCTTTTATTACTTGGTATGAAGGGAGTAATGGAATCAATTATCCGTTTTTAACTTCAAAGAGAGCAGATCGTAATACTTCATACCATTTAGCACGATTTCATTTAAATCCAGGACATAGCCGCGAACAAGAGAATACTTCACCTCTACAGCTTTGCACCAAAGGGATGATGAAACAGTTACAGACGCCGAGGCCGTCACTTACCTGCAAAGGAAATTAAATACAATATTATTCATCAATGCTGAAGAAGACCCTCTTTAAAATTAATCTTAACTTAATTTATAATAGAAGTCTTGACTTAATCATATGTTCAAACAGAAATCGGCATCATTCAAGTTTTAAAATTACAGATGCTTATCATTCCTGTTCCATATGCGTAAATGAAGTGAAATTAGCACAATACGTTCGTCTAAATATTTTGGGCTCAAAACTGGACTAATGCATCTTAGCCAATACCTCTCCTATAATATTAATGTCATTAAAATTGTAAAATATCATCCATTTTATGCCAAAAGGTATCCAAGGAATAGTAGTCATAAGAAGCTAAAATATAATTTATTACCAAAAATACACACAAATAAATTCATTTGAAATAAATTTAGTGAAAATATGATATCGTAATAAGTTATTAGACATATAAATTATAACATGACCAGCCCACAATGGTTTTCAAAATTTATATTCTATTTCGGTGTTTTACTTACAAACTGAGGTTGCTTAAGGTACAGAGATGACGAGATTAAGCAGCGTAAGTGAACCAGAGTACAGTGAAAATACCTTCAAGAATAAGGAAATGCTATTTATATCTCTCCTCCGTTATGATATCAGAGAACTCCCTTGCAACCCAGTAGATCTAACATTTTTTGCTCATTGATTCACAAATGAAGCCTTGGTAACTATAAATAACTTGCTTTTTCCTCTCCCTGAAACAACCGTGTCTTGGCGCAAACACCATATAATTCTTTTCTCTTAATCTTTTTATCACACACAGCACAGTTGTAATTTTTTATCTCATGAAGTACTTTTTTCCATTTATTTTCCATAATTTCCTGTTTCCTTCTGAATTTTACCACAGCTATTCCACGCAGTACGTCCGTTTCTTGAATATTTATTCCACATCATAGCACAAGCTGGAAATCATACATACATCCAGGTGTACTAAATTTATTGGAATTCCATAGTTCTTCACTAAATTAAAGGTCAAGGGTAGAGGTTTGTGCCTAATCGCTATATTCAGCATTAGCATAATCGCCAGTTGGTGATGCATAGCGACAATAGTGCAATTAAAGGATTTGATTTACTTTTACATCTGCAAAGTCTACATAAGTATAGTTATTCCGATTGTATTTTATAATAAAATCCGCTGCTAACAGCCTTATCGTCAATCTTACGTACAGAAAACAGCTCATGATGATCCGTAAATGGCGTATCTTTATTCTGAATGCATATATAGGAACCTATTAAAATTCTCTCTTGAAGAATTCCAAAATGTTGACAAATTAGGTTATTTCATCGATACAAGAAATGTAGTGAAGAACTGGTCACCGTTGCATTATGCAAATAAAGTGACATGAAGAGGCAAAAAAACTCTGAAAAGCGTAATAGCTCACACACCTACTCTTTGGTGGCTTGTGAGCACCTATTTCATGACAAAGTGACAGCATGCAAATGAGACTGGCTTAAACTGCACTTTAGGACAGCCTGTCGCCTCTGTTCTCAAAAGCCATCCCTTACACCGATTCTGAACGGCGCAACTATGGCAACAAACCTCCAGAAATTGTCACGCTCTCCGGTCGCTAACACACAGTGCCCACCTAACCTCCTCTTACAAGCCCTTACCTTCGTGCTCTCGTCCGGGCCTACCCTTTGATCTCCTACAAGCGTTGTACGTGCCCATGAGGCTCATCTCTTGCTTCAGTAAATTGCGCTAAACGTGCGCACTTAAATGTTGCGACACTCGATGCAAATCACGGCGACAGTACAACCACAGCGTATTCAAAGAGAGCACACTAATGAGTAAATAAATAATCATATTAAATATTCGCAAATATACTTTACTGTCTAATTTATAATAAGCTACAATACAGAAGGTTTGATCTTATATTAATGTTTGCATCAATGATTTCTGCACTAAAACGATTCCAAAATAAGGTTGACATGTCTTTTTAATTCCAGATAGTTTGGTGAGTTGTGAAAGAAATATGATAATTAGGATTATAGCTATTCAGCATGAGTACTAAAGGAATACAAGTAAATGCCACGAAAACATTTAATATTTTATTTATAAACACACTTTTGCATTTAGTTTTTAAATTCATTATTTCATCATTATTCATTCATTCATCCTCATTTCCATTCAGGAGTTAATATGCCTTGTTAGATTTCCTACACAAAATAGGTTGAATAAGATCGCAAATAAATGAAATTTACACGATGGAAGTAAAATACGTTAGGGTACCCGGATGTATTGTCCCCAACATAATAAATTAACAGTCGGTAACGAGAGGGTTCACTCATATTTTACCTAAACTCTCTAAAAAAAATGTTGTCAACCATGGTAACACGTAACTAACATCATAACTAACTACCGTGTACAATTTTCCTTGATATTACATTAAATAGTTGCAAATGAAGCGTAAACAAACACTCGTGCACCAAACACTGCAGGGATTAGTGTAATATTCCCGTACCATTAGCGTCTCGAGGAATCTAAGTTTTCCGAATTAAATATCTACATTCTACAAAAGAACCATGCATTGCAATTAGGTCTATTTTCTCATCTGGCACCAGCTGAGAAAATTCCTTGGGTTGTACTTGTCGCATTTTTTCCTCGTGGTGACTTAATGAATGCTATTAGATAATGTCGGGCATCAAACAAATTCCGGAATGCAATGGAAAACGAAAGACGTTGAATTATGAATAAAGGGATAGTTTTGATGCTTGACAATGTCAGATCACATATAGCCCAAGGAGCTCAAAACTCATTGCATCACTTGATTGGGAAAACTTTGATCATCCTCCATACAGCACCGACCAAGGGCCAAGGGACTACCACTTTTTTTCATCTGACGAAACACCTGGGAGTCAGCGCCATGCTAACGATGAAAGCGTAAAAACAAAAGTTTTGCACAGTCTATACACTTAAGTTTGACCGTTTGCAATACTCTTCTCTGCTCATTTTTATTCGTCTATAAATGTATTCCAATTTCTATAAAAAGTAATCGCCAGCGAACGTAAAAATTATTCGAATGAGAAATAGCATTTTTATGCATATAAAAAATACAGTTTAGTCCTATGCTCATTGATAACCCTTGATTTTGGTATTTTTATTACAAATGAAGCCAAAATAAACGCTACAAAGACCAAAAATCCATGGACCTAGCGCAGCTTCTCCGAATCATTCGAAACAACCTAACATAGGGAAGCAAAGCTTTCTGAACTGAAAAATTCACAAACACGACACAAAATATCAATTTTTCGAAACAAGGACCATTTTATCAGCACGTAAAAAAGTAGAATCGCGGAATTAATTAATTTTTTCCGGCTAGCCTCATGCAGCGGGACACAAATGCCCTGCAAAAAAATCAAAAATACTCGGCGATTCGTTGAGTTTTCAAAGAAAAGAATTGAAAAGAATAGAGTGCACGTTCTAGGAAGAAGAAAAATCAACAAAGGAACTCTCCTTAACAATTCGTACGTTTTCGTGCTTCTTACACATTTGGATCGAACTTCCCTCGTCATCCCGAAAGGGGGGGAGGATATGGTCATGCGATTTTGAGTCGCGAGAACATCTCAAAGAAAAGAATTTGACAGGAAGTAAAATGAGGGAGCCGTACCATGTATGCATAACATTTTATTTAGTAATACTAATAGACACATTCACGTAAATATTAAATTAACCAAAACCATAGAAGTAATTCTCGTCAAAAGGTGCGGACATTAAACTAGGATTGATAGATAAGAGATAACTACTCAGTTCAATGAGTTGTTGGTTTTATACTTGAATTTGTGGAAGCAAAGTAAACGCTCATGTTCCTAAAAATACATGCTATCTTTGGTAGTTAAAAAAGGTGAATCGTAGAACTAATTATTCCTACCGGCTAACCATACGAGACTGGAGATAAACGACACGGAAGAATAAAAGAGTAAAGAGTAATAGGCTATGAATTTGGTTAAAATAATAATCTAAGCAGGTACCTGTACGTTCTCGAAAGTCTGAAAAATCAACAAAGAAATAGTCTTCAACAATTCGCACATGCTCTCGTGTTTCCTTCTCATTTGAAGCGAACGTCCCCTCCTATTCCCCCAAAGGGATTTGTAACGTATTTTTTCATGTCGCAAGAACGTCTAAAAAAAAGGAGAGAAAAAAAAAACAACGGAGGCAGGGACTACAGAACATCAAAGAAGGAGAAAAGTAGGGAGAAGAGGGGGTAAAAGGAGGAGTAAGGGTATTATGTAGGACGTTTAGGTGAGAGAGTGGTTCGGCTGATTCGAGGTGGAAGAATAAAGTGACTACGTCAATGTTTCTCATTGTGCCAGTGTTTGCAGGGGGGCCTCACCATTGGAGGGCACTTTGTCAGTGTTTCCCCCCCCCCATTCCTACAAGCCCTAACCCACCCCTTAACCCCTCACCCTGTGCAGGAATACGATGTTGAGGTTTGCTTGCTCATTAGCGTCCCGGAGTGGTATTTTGCGAAGTAAAGGCGCCCACGTGCCGCACACCTGCCCCGTCTCCCAGGCGCGGTGCAAACGAACGCGCCTGCACGCGCCGCGCGGCTGGCCGGGTGCAGCGGGGCGGGTGCTATACAGTCTAGCTCGCCCACGCTAACATTTGCGTAGGCCACGGGGAATGTGGGAGGGAATGGGGGTCGCGGGGTCGGACGGGGGTCTGACTCCGGAGAACGGGGACGCTTGAGAGGAGAAAAAAAAGTGGTCATCTTAGAGGACTACAAAACGATGAGTTGACAGCTTCTTCTTTTATTTTATTGGGATAGGATATTATAAGCAGATACATGTTTTTTTTTCGAACTCTTTAACTCTAGAGGTGATAAAATTAAATGGGTATTTTTAAGGAATAATCCCCCATGACATTAAGCCTACTACTGGAGAAAGAAATTATGTAAGTAATCCTCCTAGAAGGTACGGCTATAAAACTAGGGTTGATAGATAAGTGATGCTGATCTCAATTAGTCTAATTAGTAATTTAATTCCTACTTAATTAGTGATAAAAAACGATTTGGAGATCATCTCACTTACACGGCGATTCAACCAGAAGGTTTGCTTGAATATGCGAAGATAGAGTTTAAACGGGACCTATCCGCAGGCGTGTGAAGAACACATTCAGGGTGGGGATATCTAATTCCTTTCTTTGGGATACCTCTCACTTCGAGGAATTTTTGGAGGCGTATAAAAAAATCTATTGGGTAGTATAACTGAGGAGATTAGAAAATCAGTGGATGGGCCCTTAATCGACTTAGAGAATTTAATATCTGAAGATTTTCTTTATCTTTCATGGAATGGTAAGGATAATATTTTGAATAGTAAGGGAGAATCAGAATTATTATTCCAAAATAAAGCCCACATGTTTTTCGATTTAAAAGGACGAATATAAAAAATTAATCCACTCAAGCCATTAACGAATAAAAGTTAAGTAGGGAGTTGCAAGGAGATCTAAGAAAATCTATGATTGCTGGAATCATGCTTGGATCGTTATTTAGTTTTGCATCTTTCCCTCAGATTAATAAAATCTACATATAGGTAAGAATGGGAATAAAAAGAATTTATACTAGACTCCCAATCCGCTGGGTACGCTTTAAGTGCCTACATAAAATGACGTAATGCATAACAATCTCCACGCTCAATACGCTATCAAGATTTATGGAAGCAGGAATCCTTATCTCACTTATACATACAACCAATTGTGATTTTATCCAGGAATTATTAAAGATGGCTAATAGCTCAATGCCACCGGATACCTTGGTTTCTGTTAGAGACAACAAGTTGCAGAATCGCTCACGACTAAATTGAATTAAGGAGGTGTGAAAGAAAATAATTTATCAGCAGCATCCCACACAAACTCAAAAAAAATTTCCAACAATATATCGCATCAATACCCCATGCAAAGGACGCGGTATCAACTGTACATGTAGTACCTTCAGCGCAGAAGTCAAAGAGGTACCAGCATTCCTCACAAAATAAAAAAATAGAGAATTCGAGCGCTCGGAATAGGAATCCATAGCTCGAGCTTGGACACTTTTGTCACCGTGTCAGTCATTCCAGGGGCCATTTCTCCCAGTGAATCACGAATGATTGCTTACCTTTGTCTGAACTACTGTTTTTGAAAGTTAACTGCTCCTCTACAACAAATACTGTGACCCCAATTTCCTGTTCTATAAAGTTTATCCCTTACTTCTGGTCCAAGCTCACGTAGCATAGAAAAATGAAAATATATTTCCAAGAAAATGAGCCGGGCTGATCACCCGATTCTAGCTTGTAGTCGAGGAAGCACGGGCTTTTCCGGTACGGTCAAACTGCCAACGTCCTCCCGTTCTTTGAATTTTCTGACCCCACTCATCCGCTTCATCGAGCAGCACATACACAAAACCTCCGACCCTTAGTTGCACCTTGGGTGTCCTGGTATATCATCCACGGATACAAGACGCCCACCCAATGGCCGGCGTCTTTAACAAGACAACTTTTATACTATTATAATGAGTAACGTCTCAGACCACAACAAACGACGAGAAGTTGAGAAGATAGGATTTTTCAGCACAAATCATCCATAAACAATAGAATAACGCTATGTATCTTTGCAAATCATTTTGTAGACAGTAAATATACCCTTGATAATACTGAAGTTTTAGATTATAAAAGTAATTTAAAAGAAAGGTTATTTAAAGAAATGATTTGTATCTAAAAACAAAAATATCTGCACCAAAAGATCAGAGAGTGACAAACACAGTAACTTTTATTTTTATCCAATAAATACAAATTGATGGAAACTATGATATTGTACGACCTTAGTTACAATCGGTACACAAATTTGTGCAAATGAGTTTTGTCAAAACTCATGTCTCTTCTTTTTCATGTGTGTGAGTACTTTTTTGTTTTCGCTACTGTCTTTATTATTTCGTTATTGTAAAAAATAGCGTTAAAATCTTTCATGGCTTCATGTGTTAATTTATTGTAACTCTTATGATTCAATACTGACGATAAACGGTATAAGAAATGCTGGCAAACATAATGGCATTTCATCCTCAGACCTATACTCAAAGATGTTATTCGTTTTTATATAACTGAGATCAAGAATAAAAATCGATTTAACATCAATACCTTCCACATCTTTCACCCTCACTGGAGGTGACACGTGCTGAAGACAAAATGCACATTGAACGGCAAGGGAGCAGGACACACGCTGTTTATCCACGACAACGAGCACGTAGGAAGTTGAGCTACTCAAAGAAGAGGTCCTCTTTCTAGTAGAAGAGGGAAAAAATGTAACTGTGGCGGCAAGATTCATTTCCCGGAAAAGGATAACAGGCCGCGAGAGATCCACGATAGAAATATCCGAGTGCATACGAAAGAAACTCTACGGCTGAATTCTTTATCGATCAGAAATAAAAGATATGGGCGTACAGTGCTTTTTTTTCCTACGACGATCGTTTCCTGGGATGTCATCAATTACGATCTACTTCATCGTTATGATTTATTCAATTTGTAAGAAATAAAGTCACCGTCACGACAATTGTACATTTAATCTCCGATATCACTGATGATTAGCACGATACTCGTGGTTTCGCCGCTAACTTAAAATTATTTCTTATATTAAAAGAAGAATATAGTTAGGTGCCGACTTCCTATATTACACCTAGCTTAAACAAAAGAGTATCAATGAACGGTCTACAAACTTGAATTAGCGACTGGTTGCTGATAAAACATATAGAAACGATTAACTTCATTTTCCCTTTACTTTACATTTTAAGGTAAATTCCACGAAATAAATAAAGTCACATCAAAAGCTTTATCTCTTTTAGACCTGATCGAGCGTTATAAATAAATTAGATATTCGCAAGCTTTTCCTTGTTAGTTATCGAGAATTGTTCCTCTCGTGATCACGTATTGATCTTTTATTTAGGCATGTTAAATGTCGCTGTCCTTACATCATTAGCTAATTTCCTTGCAAGGATAGCGATACATTGAGTCCCCCACATGTGCGATATGCTCACATACGCCATTCTGATTGCTCTCTCCTTTCATAACCTTTCTTTTCTACGCTTCAAAAATAGCCTTTATTTAACCACCTCAACTCTTATAGTTTCCCTGTAGCTTCTTCCTAACCTCACCGCGTCCGTCATCTTCAGCCTTCTACTTCTCCCTTCTCCTTCCACTGTTCCCTCGACTGCTGCATTCAAAATCCCCCTCCCTCTCAAAGCATGCCCTAGTCAATTTCCTTTTCTCTTCATCACAGTTCTAAGTAGTGTTCTTTCCTCCCCAAATGTTTCCAGCACATTCTCATTCCTTACTTTATCCACCCGGGTCAATCTTCAAAAAACGTACATTTTCTACAGGCAAAATTTTAAAAATCAATATTTGTTTATTCTGATCCAAAACTGTGTAATTATAGTTTGTCAATCATACAACCTAATGACGTAAGTGGCAGAGATCGTTAGTAATAATTACTCATTTTTCATTTTTAATTTTGTGCTGTCTACGGATGCGATGCATATGTCCACGGACATAGGAGAAGAGGAATATTGGTTTTATTCAAGAGAATTTTTTTAAAATTGTCATTGGACATTCTGAAACTAGTCATAGTGTAGGTATCATCATTCCCGTAACCATCTGTCATGTTCATGGGCTGTAGATTCACAAACATGATCTCCACGGACATGACGATTTCCTCTAAATTAAGTTATAGCTGGGACTTAATATAAGTTAGGGCACTGTCCTAACTACATTGAATTGCATTTTATACTTGAAAGAGATATCTCAATTGTAATTAGTAAAATATTTTACTTTTACTAATTTTTAATGTCCACCTAACCTGTCCGCGGACATGACTGATGATCTTGGCTCTTCCAAAAAACTGAAACAAAATTTTTCTTCCGTCGTTAACGCATTCACTAAATCAAGTATAAACTCAAACAACCCAATATAGCAGACAATATCATTCTCTTCACACTGGTTGGTCAGGGCTGCCATCATACCCTATGAATAATTCCCCCTTTTTCCTGCTTGTCCACGAACATTGCTTTTTTCGGTAGGACAAATGTTTTTTCATCAAGCAATAGATATTATGAAATTAAGCAACGTAAAAGACTATTTTGGAATGTTTATATTGTTGTAACTTGTTTAATCGTAAATTTTATAATAAATTATTTATTAAAGGTTGTTTACACAATAAACACTTCTTCGAAAATCTACGTGGGACTGTCCACGGACATGAGGAATCATAGTCTGTGGACATTAAATTTGGGGAATATATTTTTTTATTTGATAATTTGTCACTAAAATTAGTAAAAAGGTACATAAAATAATATGCCACTTTATTTTTGATTAACCCGTTTTGCTTCTTTTTATGGCAGTCCATGGACATAATTTTGTACGATAGTGGGATAATGACCCACCCACTCCATTCTCTCCAGTCTTATTTACACCTAAATCTCAAAAGCATTTAGCCATTCCTTATCTCTTCTTCCCAAGATCCATGTTCCACATCCATATAACATAGCACTCAACACGTTGAATTTCGCCATTCTCTTCCTTACCCCTAAGTTACATGGTGCCACAGAATACTCTCTGTTCTTATTAAATGCTATGTGCTTTCCCATAGCTATTCTTGTCTTTATCTCTGTCTCACTCCTCCAGTCTTCAGTCAACACGCTTCCTAAATATCTGTGCCTTCTAACTTGCTCTATTTTTCCCCATCGATCATTACAGGCACATTTCTGCCATCATTTACTCTCATAACTTTCAGTCTCACAACTTTCCTTATATTTCCGACTCCCTTAATTAACATTCCCCCACTCCCTTTTCCACATTATTTCTAGTTCCAAAAGTATCACTAATTCAACGGTCACTTTTTTCTACCTCTTATCCCTTCTCCATTCCCCTTCCAGAAAAGGAAGATCCTTTCTTTCTACCCACTAACCTATTCGTAAACTTGGCTCTAACTTACCTCTCTGATAATAATCAATTGCATCACTGTAATATTCAATTTCTTACCGATTGCTGACATTCTCTACCTTACGTATCATGTATTTGCTTATTATACTAATTTTTTTATCATTGGACAACTGAAAATTTTTAAATTCTTCTTTAAGCGGGCATTTCCAATAAAAAAATTAAAAAATAATGGCCTTATTACGCGGTAAAATCTTCTCGCATACGAAGCTTATTCGAAGTCCATACCAGCTATGAATTGATAGAGTGTGTATACATTTTTCCATAAATTGTTAACTTTTACATTCTAATGCTTTAGAAACACAGCATCGCAGTCCGAGTAGTTTTAACCCTTTTCCAAGCAATGTGGGCCCGACGGTGCCTATTCCATACATTTCGAGTCATAAAATGTAAAATGGCCGATCAAAAACTTTTCTTACTCCATCACAATTTTATAGTTTCCCCGTAAAATTTAATGAAATGGGTAATGACTTATTGCTTCCCTTAAGATAGTAAAATTAATGTTTCCCTACGCTTACTGGACAAGCAGTTTCAAGGCTGATCCTCATTCCTATTCATATAGTCTAATTACTATTTTTGAATTCATTCGAGTATTTTTATCATCAGATTGTACATTAATAACGACAGCTTCAGGTATCAAGGATACATATTACTAATTTAAAATATATATGACTTTTAATCCTGGTGTTAGGTACCATAGGTAAATTAATATGTGATATGATTTTATATAGCTTTTACAACAAATTTTTGCGAAATAGCATCGAGGGCTGAAAATGATAATTTCAGGTTAGATGTGGTGGGAACGAACTATTATAAATGAAAGAGGTCTTGCAATTTCAATCCAAAAACTTCATTCACAGCACGACGAGTATCAATGTTTACACATCATTTTTTTCAATAACTTTCAAGACGCGCTTGAAAATAATATGAGAACATCAAAATGCGTCTTGTGGTAAAATAAAGTATCCCACTGCTTTTTTTATAAAAAATGGCATCGACTTTACTTCGCGTTATGAACTCTCCAAGTTGGAAGTATTCGTAAGCTCGCCTAGTAATATCACCCTCTCTTCCCATCCACCACCATTCAACTAAGTTGAAGTCAATACAAATCGGTAATGAATGAAATATTAATAACAACTTTCCCACCAACGTTACCACCGCCCGCCTCTTTTACCACTCCTTCCAAAGTGTGCAAAAGGCAAGAGGTAAAGGGTCGAAGTCGAGGGTCGATCAAACACAAAGGCCTCGCGAAAACATATTAGTGGAACAAAAGCGACGGTTGAATGCGTTTCCTTGGAGAGGGGAGTGCGATCGATTTGGTAGGCCCCCGATGACCACCCTGTGGCGGCGGCCACGGCACTCTGTTCCCGAGGTCATTCATCAACGCGAGTGACCGAGGGTGTATCGTTCTCTCCTGATGGCCCCTTACACGCGTCTAGGCGTGGCGGTGGAAGAGGGGGCGGAAAATTGCGGGAAAATGGGACCACCGAAGGCGGAGGTGGGCAGTAGATGGGACGGGCAAATGGGGATCGTGACAAAGAGGACTTTGCATTGGGGTCAATCGGAGAGGAACTGGGACAGCCTTCGTGACAATGAATTGCATGTCGCCTCGAGGTAAATATATAACCAAGATCGCTTTTGGAAAACCTCAACACTTGGCAAACATTAAAATCTCAACTCATGTTCCATATCATTGCATACAAAAAGCAACTTTCTACGCAGTCATGCGTACAGGTGCAAAGTTATATTCACCAAGGACGAAGTTTGCCATGATAAAGTATCTGGCAAAACCGAAATATTTTTTCATGGCGAATTTCATCCTTGGTGGTATACATTTAAGTTTCATTATTAAAAATGGAGAAGTTAGCATTACATAAAAAAACTACCTACAAAATTACCATTACCAATCCCAATACACATACCAATTACTACATACCAAACTAGATTTTCTCAAAATTTTGACACATCTTAATGCGCACTTAATTAAAGTATTGAAATTATTAATAAAAAATTATCATGAAAACATCGTTATCCCCTAAAGTCATCCAATCAGACCCATAAACTCATCATGTGATTCGAATTTTGCCATTTCAATATACGTTCCTTGATGAGAAGGTGATTCTCCTTCTACTATATTTTCTATAAGGCTGTTTACGAGGAGAGCCATTACCTGTTATCGAAGACTAAAGTCAATTTAAGCCAGTAATTAATCGTCGAACAGTTACAAATAGCAAAATAGTTATTTAAGAGGCCTGTATAATTGAGGATGTCCAGGTACACAAATAAATTTCGTGTTTCGTTGAGAATGACTCGAACCATAGCTATATCTCTCAACACCGTTTTGGAAAGGAAAAAAAAAAGGTGGAATGAAATACAAATCCATAGTCAAAACCTTCTGGTAACAACTAATGACACTACGGGAACTATGAAGAACCAATGGATTTGATGGACGGAATATTTTGCCTACTTTCAGTTCCCTTGAATACGGAAGCATAGTGAGTACACCAAAATTGTCCCCTGAACCTATCACGAATGAAGTGGTGTTTAATGGATGAGGCTATTGGCCCCTGGCACACATCAAGGCGATTATTTTTACAGTAAGTAGCAGGAAATTCCTTGAAAACTCGTCTCCCGAAACCATGGGATAAGGTGATGGAGTTGTGGCAGGAAGACATGGAATTGATTCGGAGCGCATAATGCATTCGCGATTGAATTTTTCACTTCAAATTGCCTTATAATAGGTAGGATTAAAAAAGTCACGTTCATAAGTAAAGTGGGATGACAAACTCATGCTTATTTCACTTGAGTTTCCACAGTACTGTTAAAGTTTCATCCAGACCAAGAATCAAATCACAGAACTGTGGCATCAGTGGCAAATTCAAAGTAAATAATGTTACTCTGGATCCTCAATTATAACGACGGCTCTATTGACCTTATATTCAACGTAGAATAAAAGCGCAATGCCGAAGAATGAGGATAAATTGCCCCTTACACATCTAGGTGTTCCAGGAAGAGAAGTGGGTGGAATGTATGCCTTAAATGGTACACTCAAAGCCAGAATACGCAGTGGTAAAGAGGTTGGAACGGAAATGGGTGCTGTGGCTGAGATGACGTGACTTTGAGGATAGCCAGAGACGAAAGTGGACGTCGTCAGTAAATTGGTGAGGTGGTCACCTCATAAAGTCATTTATTATTCACGTTGAAAGACAAGAATCAATGAGGACTAGAAAAGATCCATTCCATTGAAAAGTTCCCAAGAGCGAAATACTTGATAAAAAAATCATTTCTCGCCGTCTGAAGCGTTTTCTACAGCATAACTGAAGTTCATATCACAAATAGGACAACTCGGCTAGAATGTAAACGCTTCTATCGTTTCTAAAGGGCAAGATATAGGTACAAAGATACACAACCTTAATACGATAAATAAACCAATAATTAAACTGTGAGACCAACCATTGAAGGTAAAAGATCCCGTAGGCCTTGCGACACCTAGAATTTATCAGATTCCTTGTGAATATGGCTAAATATAACTGAGTAAGACTGATATAACGATGGGCAACTGGATTTGGGAGTGGAATAGCCGGATAAATATTCAATGGCTCATTGTAGTATCACTTGGGACCTCAAGATAAAATGGAATAGAGCCTAGAGTATTCCAGAATCTGGCCTCAGTGGTTGAGATTCAAACTTAAGTTTGAGACTGTGTTCGCATTTTAGAAACGAACTTCAACTCAACTTGCTTAATCTAGATTATTTGCGGTAAAATTTACAAAATGATGCTTTTTACCTAAACCATTCTCATTCATAGCCCGCTCATCAATAACTAGCATTACTGGAGCACAATATCACACGTGCATGTATCGTTACGAGATATATTTCATTTAAAAAACGTGAGACGATGTAAGTGAACATCTTGGAACTTGGCTACTCAACTTCAGTTGGCATTCGAGTGAGATCTTGTTACATTCACGTGGCATTTGAATCTGGTTAACATAGGGATCAAGGCTTGAGTTACATTCTGGAAAACGGCCATAGCCCCCAACATATAATAAGCGCTAGTCTATTCAATCGCCTGTGAGTGAAAAGTTAGATATATCTTCCCATACCCTTTGAATTTAATAAGGTATTCAGAACTTCATTTCACAATCTCAATCAACGTTTATAGTGCTTAGGTAAATTCCATTACTTTAACGATTAATTCTTTTCCTTACAAAATTATGTAAGCATTTACCGAGTCAACTGATCCTGATTGGCCAAATAATAAGCGCTAGTCTATTGAATCGCCTGTGAGTGAAAAGTTAGATATATCTTCCCATACCCTTTGGATTTAATGAGGTATTCAGAACTTCATTTCATAATCTCAATCAACGTTTATAGTTCTTAGGTAAATTCCATTACTTTAACGATTAATTCTTTTCCTTACAAAATTATGTAAGCATTTACCGAGTCAACTGATTGGCCATCTCCGTTTATGCAGTACGACAGGAAGTTTTGGTGATCTTGCTTATGAAAAAGTGCACTGAAATCGATGCCATACAACGAGTGAATGATTATGAGAGGCCGTTCGTACAAAACTTATAATATTGAAAAATAGCTTTTTAGTCATGTATAATTAAACTTTATTTGTCAAAACTTTTTAATAACATCGAAAATTATAGTCTGCAGGGGAACAACCCATCATCTACTATTCAACCTCTTCAAAACACCCAGGGAAATGGAGATTAAATACTAATTCTCGTGATGAAATGAAATTCCTGCTTAAATCCTATTGAAGAAAATTCTCTCTGCTCGCATTTGTTCTTCTAATCTTTCTATAAGACAATATTCTAACTTCTAATTAAGGATGACAGTAAATATTAATAGGTATGAAAAGAATGCATGATAGATGAATCCATTACCTTTCTATTTAAATCTCTTATACTGTTCATTAAATATTAAACCACAAAGCGAGAATGACATAAATACGTTTATGAAACACAGACGCAAAAGAAAACTTTGGACTAAGCATAATCATTATCAATAAAAGTTCATATTTACTGAAAGCTATCTCGAAGACACCCTGTGGCGCAAACTGGTCACAATCACGTAAAATAAATAGGTCAAATTATTGCTTTATACTTACAACGCCGAGGAAATTTCCGAAATAATCCAAAACTTTAACCGTAGAGATGCTCACTTTTCCATCAGTTTTATACAAGCACTACACACTCGCCGTCCGCTATTTTTTTCCCGCACAACACACAAGGAACACCAATCATGCTCATATTTAATCTTTAAGTCCACAGTGCATATATAATAGTATGTATGTAGGGCACACAGTGCTTACTTAACGCAGATGTTTAAAACTAAAAAAAATGCATAGAAGCCACGGGCTCTCGTCGCATCACCGCAGGAATGAGAATTTTCTCCCAGGAGACCAACTTTGGAAGGAAAAATTTAGTTCGACGAAAAAAAATATATAACGGGAAGCTTCCCTACATTAGAATTTCAAAATTGCGCATCAATTTTTTTCCTTCTCTCCGTTCCTGGAAAATATTCTTGCGCCCTAAAATAACTTACAGGCTGACTTCCTTTGTAGACGACGAGGACGGCGGAGCGAAGCAATAGGGGTATTGCTAGCCTCGAAAAATCTCTCACGCCAGTTCATCACTGCCATCAGCAGTCGCAACTTAATCATGGTCTTTTTTTTATTCTCCCTCCAGCGATTTCCTATCCGTATTCTGCCTTCGACCCGGCCACGCTCATCCACGCTCGAACTAAGTTTCCTCTACTCCCTTCAAAAAATTCTGCACCACCACCGAGTCCGATGAAAAGCGAGGAAAAAAATACCTAAAGGATTGTAAAGTCCATAAAATTGGAGAGGAGGGAAAAATGAAGAGACGGAGATGAAAGAATAGGTAGGTAGCCTTTCCTCATCACGTAGATACTGGGGACTGCTAATAAGCCAAGTGGAAGATTATGGGCGGCATAAAAGGCGCTTAATAAGGCTTAAGCGATGCGAATAATAGCGTAAAGATTAACGAAGAGATGATATTGAAGGTATCAGAGGAGAAATAAAGGAGAAGAGGACGCTGAGGACAATAAAAGGTTATTACCTCTTCTTTTTTTTTAAATCCAGCGTCCGTTCCCGCGGAGATTTCAAGCCGAGGCTACGGTCAATATCGCTGCGCCGGTCGTCGTAACTCTTAATAAATTAAAAATCGCGCTCCCCTTGGATGGACCACCTCTCTATCTCTAGCTTACACAGGGGTCGACGGATTTTAAGCCGCAATGATGGAGATTTTGGGAGAGCTGATTCAATGCTCTCGTGCGGAAACGAGGAAAATTGTCAGGCCGACTTTATTCACTTGAGCTAAAACTTTAAAATCCCTATGAGAGCGAGTAAAAATTATTCAGATTGCAAAACATTTCCGAAGCTGAATGATGACGATCATAAGATCGACAGAATTGCAAATGAGGAAGTCGTAAGAAGAGTAGGAGAGAAGTAAGGCCTCATGAAAACCTTGCCAAGAAGATGGAACAACCTTATATGCCACATCTTGAGACATGATGGCCTGATGAAGACAAACGTCGAGGGACAAGTGGATGGTAAGAACGTAAATGGAAGACCTCGAACAAAATATATGGAACAGGTAAAAAACTATGTGAGAGAGAAGAAATAAGTGGGTGTGAAAAGATTAGCTGGAAGGAGATTTGAGTGGAGAGCAACGTCAAAAAAATCTCAGGATTGTTGACAAGTGATGATTATGAACGCAATAATCTCTCAATATATAGTGAATATTTTTAAAACAAAATGTGTTTCCCGCGACAATTTTTCAACTAACTTTGATGTTAACAACTTTGCTGTCATGAACTCTACTATTCTCGTTCCTTTAAACGATCGCAGCGCCGCCATCGGATTTTGGAGGCCATCCTTAAAAACTTAATTCCATATTTAATTTAATATTATGAATAAAATTGGGATACAATTTCAATCGTAATAAAAGTGTGAGTGTATTGATTTGTTACCTGGTTCTGAGTTATCCTGAAAATTTCCGCGTGATAGCTAATCGGATATTGGCTTAAAATTGAGTTGCAAGATTTGACCCAGACAAGATGACAAGCAGCAAAGCGAGTTTATCAAAACGTACTAAAAACCTTAATGTCGGTTGGAAAACAATAGTCATTTGTTCCTAGGATGTACAAGGTGCGATCAAAAAAGAAAGAATTGTTTATTGCTTATTTCGACGGATACAGCTTAATCGAGCTGTCACCCTTAGAGTACATGCCTTTGCTGACGACACACCTTCGCCAACATTTCTTCCTGGTTTCGAGCCCTGCCTGGTAAGCCGCCTTAGGGATCCTTTTTAAGTCCGCCGTATAATGAGTTTAGAATCCGCAATGAATTTGTAATGGTGCCCTTTCAAGGTTAATTTTAACTTTTGAAACAAAAAGTAGTCTCATGGATCCACGCCTGAGGAGTAGGGTGGCTGCAGGATCACGGAAGTTTTGGCTTTGACGAAAAACTCTGTCACGATCAGCGTGAGAGCCGGCGCGTTATCGTAGTGGAAACGCCATCATGAGGGACGAATTTTGATGTGACGCGCGTCATTCCCAGTGTCCATCAAAATTGCACAACAGGACCCAGTACTAATATTCACTTCTTCGGCTACCTCCCTATTACTTATGCGGAGATTTTCCCGCACTAAATCGTTCACCAATTTGAAATGGTTGGGATCTGTCGATGTGGTAGGCCACCCCGTTCGCGAATCTTCATCTATCGAGGTTATTTCCTATTTAAAAAAAAACATATCACTCAAAATCTTCTTCTTCCTTCCAGGATTAGGCTACTAAGCCTGTTCCGGCTCCACATCACCACCTTTTCCTTGGTCTTCCTATACTTCTCTTGTCAAATGGTTGATATTCCATTGCTTGCTTTGGAATTCTTTCCTTTGGCATTCGAAGTAAATGTTCCTTCCATCTATGTTTGTAGTCTTTTAGTTTGTCAGCGACTGCTCGGACACCCAGTTCATCTCTTATTTGAGTGTTTCTTATTTTATCCAATATTGTGCAACCTTTTACTGATCTTAAAAATTTCATTTCAGACGATTCTGTCTGCCTTAATTCCTTCTTTTTTGGTACCCAACATTCTGATCCGTAGAGTACAGTAGGGACTGCCATCACTTTGTAAAATTTTATTTGTGTTTCTTTTCTTGTTTTGTTCTTAAGAGTTCTTCTAATAGTGCCACATATTCTCTGGAAAGTGTTAACCTTATTTATAATATCTTTTTCCTCGTCATATGTTATGTCGCATCCTAAGTACTGGAAGTGCGACACTTGCTCCAGGACTTGATCCTCAATAACAATTTTTGTTCCTATCGGGTTGCTTCCTAAAAATGCCATAGTCTTTGTTTTGGTTTTTGAAATTCTCAGGTTGTATAGCTTGCTCAACTCGTGTAGTTTGTGTACTCCTTCGTCAAGGCAAGATCTTCCTTTCCTAAATCCAGCCTGTTCTTCTAATAAAATGGTATCAGAGATAGCTTGTAGTTTAGTATGTATTATTCTACTGTAAATTTAATATGCAGTATTTAGTAGTCTTTTACCTCTGTAATTCTCTGGATTATTTCTTTCTCCTTTTTTAAACAATGAAACAACCTTAGCCACATTCCAATCCTTCGGCATTTCAAGCTTTTTCCAACACATGTTGTATAGATGGAGGATTCTTCCCTGTTGAATAGAGGAGGAAGAATCCTCCATCACTCAAAATACTGAGTTAAATTCATAGCTTCATGAATATAGGCTTACAGAATCATTCCAAACGTCTCCGTAGCACTTTTGTCAATTTTGAAACAAAATTTCACGCACACACACTCTTTCTCTATCTCCTTCATTGCTGCCGTTGCACGCGGCGACGAACAGGTTTAAGACACGCTGCTGCTGTGTAACAACTCAACGTAAAAAAACGTAATACCTCTCGTTTTAGTCGTCAGATGTATCGCAAGATGGTGCATTTTTTTTCGCTTCGATGCGTTGAAAGGTTTGCGCAGAATAAAATGTTACTTTGAATCCACCCCAGTGGCCATTTCAGTGTTAGGATAATGAATGTGGAATCAGAGCGCTCAGAATCATAGGACTGGTTCTTTACCCAAAGAAGTCCACTTTTGCATCTTCAATTTTTTTACTTTAATCCTTTCGTTTCGATTCTACTTCTTCAATCTGAAGTATGATATCGATTTATTTTTTATTAACTCATTCCTCATCCTTTCCAATTCAGTTGCTATGAAATATATTTTCAGCACTATTTTCCCATGGTAACAAGTGAACGCTTTCTGCATTCAACATTATTAGTACTTTAAAAGTTTTTGAGCGAGAGAGATTTTGAGAGCAAAAAAAATCTATGAGGAGAAAAATAAAATATCTGATTAAATTATAGGGATGAAATTTAAGATGTTTCCACCAGCTCTTCTGGTGAAACCAACACCTATTTCATACAACTACATACACATGATGTCAGGAATTAGGTACTCATTTGTTAGAATTGAGTATCGCATACTGAATAATTGATAATATTAAAAAAACGAAAGATAAATTCTATAAATATTAACCTTGTCCATAAATATGGCTGTAATCATCTAATTGCAGTGATAGTAATAATCTCTCTGCTAAATCACTACGAGGAAAAGTTTATTCCTATGATTACCATTTTGATCGGGGTTTAACAGCACAAACAGTTTCAACTGATCAAACTCGTTATTTGAATCGAGAAAACGCACGTGTAATTTTCACCGTGAAAAGTTGACGCCAATCCAAACGGAATAGCCAATGATGAATCCGGTGATAGGGATAAACCAAATTAATGAGATACCTACATGTCTGGCCATGGGTTATCAGCGTCATCTAAGAGGACAACTGGAGCAAACATAGTCGGTAATGGCTCAATAATCTGCTGCAGTGCAGCAATGACAGCTCTAATTTATTGAATATAATTAATTTCATTTGTTTACACTCTCAGCAATGTTATTATTTACATTAAAAGAACCTATACGCTTGATATGCGTCTTTAGCCATCTCGGAAAACTCGCATTCACAGCACGCAAAACGGAAAAAAATGGCCCAGTATAATCACTTAAAACTCTATATGCAGAAATTTAAATCCCACTGGCTGAATATTTTGCTCCCGCAATTTCATTTTCCCGTAAAAACTACTGAATCGCCGTCAAAGTGGAATAAAATCATTTTTCCAACAAAGGAGAATACCAATGTCGCGACAAATGAATACTTCAAACATACCAATATCTACAAAATATTAGAGCATGAGAGTTACTGGAATGGATTACACAAAGCTGGCAATAAAAGAGAATTTGTTGCAACGAGTACCTTTTCACGAAATATTTCCCCGCCGCTGTGAACTGTGAGATAATCTGTATCGGTGCTGCAAAGAGGGAGTTGCTTTTTATATAAAATGATGTAGGACCTTTTTCCACACTTAAAACCTTGCTATCTCCAACAAAAGGTAGTGAAAATACCACACACAACAGTAAAATCTCTATTGAAAGAGAATTCTATGGAAATTCGTCCAACGGATTTTATTAATTGCCGGAGACGTCCTACATTTCGAATCGTGATTTCTATTTAATCCAGAAGCATCACAGGAGAAAAACTTACGAATCGTTTAAGCTCATACTATAAATTTAAAGATAAGTCTTTACACTACATGGACCATTCGGTATAGTGCTATTAATGAGTGGCTATGCATTTGCAATCAGGAATAATGATTTTTCCCTCAAAATTTACTGCAATGTCAACAGGACATTATGAAAGCTAAAACATGAAAGTGCACTATCCAAATGGGACACATTTCCAGTAATTTAATCAATATAAAACAGAGGTTTCCTGAAGTCACTCATTGTAACAATGAAAGTAATACGTGGAAATAGCTTTAAAAATAATGCCATAAACATATTTCCTAAGCCTATACTTTGTGCCGAACAGAATTAATAAATAATTTATATTTATGCAACATGTAAGCCGTGTTTCAATTACTCATTTTGAAGAAAATCAGGCAAAAAGACAGGAAATCAGGATAGGTGATATTAGGCGGACGTATGATTTCATGCATTCTGTAGTACTTACAGAATGTACGACGTGTGTACAGATAATAACGGGAACTTTAAAATTTCGCGGGTTAGAAGATTTGACAGTTCAAGAGTGATTTTTTTAGATTATGCTGGTATTGCCTGAATAGTGTCAAAATTGTCAGGGGAGAAATCCTTGTGCAGGCTTTCGTGGTGTGTTGATGATTCAGCAAAAAGATTTTTCAAGATATGCACCGCGTGTGTTTATCTTCGAAGACGACAGTTTCGCCGGAATTGCAGCTATCTTTTTGAGGTAGATGAAGGTCATAAAATGTGCCATCTCTCAGCACTTCCCCGACCTGAAGAAGCCAGCTGCGACGCCGGCGAAATTGTTGTCCACGAAATTGGACACACGCGATGCATACACCGTAAACCTCCTCGCTGAATCTCAACCAATTGTTTAAGATTGGGGTTCCCACGATCGATTCAAAACCGGAAGACGCGGGTCATAAAGACTTGGAATTTTATTTTCTTTTTCACCGGCAGGAAACAATGCCAAGCGATACCAGATGTGAAACTAAAGCGCGGTGTGAAAAAAGTAATGTCCCATTCAACGATTTCTCCGATCTGAAACGAGGGGGAGGATGGTATTTTTTTATTTAAAAAAAAAGGGGGAGGTGGAACGCGGTCGTAAGCAAAGGGAGGCGGGAGACCATTTAGCGAGGGGGCGGGTGGAGTGAACCAGACACGCAGAGACGTAAACAAGGCACGAACAAATGGCCCGAAAGGGAGAGGGGCTTGGGGGATGGCAGGGGTTGTAGCGGAGTGGGGCAGGTGTGAGTGGGTGTGGGGGGGGGGGGGGAAGACGAGCAACATCAATATTTGAGGGTAGAGGGCGAGTCAAATGGTACCACTGAAATACTTATGACCAGAGGGTTGAAGAGTGAAACGGAAAGCTATGCTCACATGTAAACTAGTTGTACCTCTTTGGCGAATTCCCCTCAAGATATCCACTCGGTTAAATCTTTTATGAATCAACATCTTTTCCACGGACGACCTATCAGTCAAAATAAACCTCAAAGGTTAAAATCAGGGGAGCCAAGCGTGACGGATAGGAATTTTTCCATTTTGAAACAATCGCTGGCGATTTTCCTCGACTGTAAACTTTTATTCCGACCTAGTTTTAGATATTACCTAACACATTATCTTCATGGTACAAATTTGTTTGACCATTTTTACCTCGAGAATAACATAGTGTACATCGAAACCTAGGTCGGAATAAAATTTAAAATCGTGGAAAATTGCAAGCGCTGATTTCAACGTAAGCCTTAAAGAGTTATTTAAAGGACTTCACTAAACTAGGTTATTCACCGGAATGATGTCATATTTTAGGTTTACTTTTCCTAACAAAAAGGAATTCGGTTAAATAAATCGAACAGTGACAATTCGAAGGGTTCAAGACCTGAAATCACAGGAATTGGCTTTCACTTCATGAAAATCAATGCTGTACGAAGACACTCAACATTTGCAAATTTTCACAGATTTCTTCTTCTTTATTTGGTACCAAGCACTTCGACGCTAATGCGCAAATAAAGTGGCTTAGTAGAAAATGACGCCGTAATGTCGAAACGCGTCGTACCAAACAAAATAAATCAGTCAAAATGCACTATGCTTTACTATCTTCATTCGGTTCAAGACGTTTTCAGTAGGGAGAAAGACGTTGTTTTCGATAGATATAAACTCCACGTTTTGTGAAAATCACGACATCGTTAGAAACTTCAATACTTGTTGTAAAGTTGTATTTGACGACGTTGTTTTGCGCTTAATTAAGTCAAAATTGCGTAATCTATATTTAAGTTTGTACTGAAGATGATATTGATGGCTTTATTTAAAATATTGTGGAGTATATACACATATTGATGATATCACCTTTAGTGATTCTTGAATTGGTCTCTGTTGAAGCGATTGGTAGGTAATCCTCATTTCGGCTTCTAGAAATACGATATAAAGTTTTACAAAACACTTCATTTTGATTTGCAATAGCTGTAATTTACTGCGTGAACTTTCCGAACCATTATTTTTTAAATTTATTCTGGTGAAAATTTTTTAATTAAGAGTATCAAACCAAATTAAATCTTTATTTTGTCAAACAAAAATAGGCGATTCTGGCTATAGTACACTCCTTTATGTCACGTATTCCTTCAATAATTCAGGGCAGGTATAATTCATTAGCATTTCTTAAGACGGAAGTAATGAAATGCTAACTAATTATCACCAAACCTTACGTTAAAATAAACCTCATTCTACGGTCAAAGTAATTTCATAATCCCAATGATCAGAGTAAATAAGATTGAATTAAAATTAATTCTAAGAAAACATAAAAATAAATTACACGAAATCACGAAAGATAAGGGGTATGAGTCAATCAAAAAACATATGAGTGGTGAAAGATGAAAACTATAAATATCATCCAATCCAGATAAACAAATTTCCATCACATTACCTTCTAAGTTTGTTTCCACTCCTTCCCACAGATATGATTACTTTTGCAGCCCTCGCATACTATTAATGATTTGTTGCAACATCAGAGCCATTAAAGAATAATGCTAGAATTACATAATGTAAAAAAATTATCTTACATTCTATCCTAAACTTTAATGCACCCACTCTTTTATAAATAGTTTCGTTATACGACTGCAAAAATATGCGGAAATTTATAGTATAATTTTTAACAGAGACATAATTATCTGACTTTGATGATTCCTCCTTATATTTTTCAATAGTTGTCTCCCTACCTAAATAGGGCGTATAGAAAATATATAGTAGAATACAAATAAAAATTTAAATTAGCCAACGCTTGTATTAATTTAATGGGTTTTGTATACAACGATGGCATAGGATTTTTTCCTTACATATACACCGAGAGATACGGCTGGATGGAATTTCTTTAACCAAGTCAAAATTCTTTCTTCAAAATGGTGTAAAATTAGATTACTCGTTTGCATCTAATACAAAAGTCATGTTTGCCCAATTTAATAAAAAAGATTTTGCGTTAAAAATTTATTTTTTTAAATTATTTGAAAAAATATTACCACAGGAATTCATACCTTAATCACGGAACATATTAACCTAATTTAGGAAGGAAACGGCATCCGTAAAATATATTTTTTCAAATGAGCGCCTTATTTTTCATAACGCTCAGGTGGCGCAATTTCATTTAATTGGCCCTCCGGTTACGAATCGACACTCGGTAATTAGGCCTTCTTCCTGAACTAGGATCTACATTCCATACTCATCAGATGCAAACCTTTAAATGAGAGCGAGAACAGATTTGCGATTTGAAACTCATCCAATTACTCATTTAACGTTTTCCAGCAATTACACTCCAATTATGCAAGACCGTTCCCTGCAAAGTTGTCAAATCTCAATCTGAGACAAATCCAACTAAATTGCCTCAGAGACGTTTTTGGATGAAATATTTAATTTCCATTCCACTCCGATGACTACGGTGCAAAGACCTTTGGGTGTAGGGATGAGGTGAAGTGGAGGGAGAGAGGGGAGGAATTTGTTTGAAGTATATGTTTTAGGAGTACATACATAACTCGAAATCCGAGACTGAGAAAACGGCTGAAGAAAACTTTACTGACAATTGACGCGAGAGAGAGACAAAACCTCTCTCGCTACCCTTTTGTTACGCCGGTGGCGCCACGAGTGGAGAGGGGGCGAGTTAATTCACTCGTGCGAACACCGCCGTCCCAACGGAAACTCGACGAAATCGGTCCGAAGAGGACCTACCCCTTCCCCCGCGAGTAACCAACCCCTTTCCCCCCTCCAGAATTTCCCAGGGTGCCCTCAAAAACCCCATTCCCCCTCCTCTTCCCTGACTCTCTCCTGGGTCAGTGGTCGCACGTGGGTGGAAGAAAGGCTGCGAAGAGGAGCACTACGCTCCAAAAGATATTTTATTCTCCCTCGGTCCATTCCCAAACGACCCGGGCTCTCGTCCAAAACTTTTCGGAAGTGCTATTTTGGGGCCTAAAATGCTATTCTGTCGTGCGGCATACGGATGGACCACGCTTGCTCTCACGCTGAGAGCATGCGAGGCACGGTGTTCGGCGAGGGCGCAGGGGTATGAAACACGTAGGAGATCAAATGAAAAAAATTAAGTATGAACATTCCTTGCTTCCTTTCCACATCTATGGTGAGATACGCAAATTTAAATCTGAAAGCGTGTTGGTCATTATTAAAATATTCATGGTACCTTTTATTCTAAACATTTTTTTTAGCATTTTCCAGCTTACTTAAATTAGTGTTGTTTTTAATCTACCAACTTATGCTTATACACTTAAACCTATTTTGGTTTTATGAATCAGTTCGTCGAAAATAACCCAAAACGCTAAACAGTTAGCTTGTGTAGATATCAATGCTTAGGAGAACTGGAAAAAAAATTAAACACATTACTAAGCAATAAGCAAAAATATTGTCATAAAATGAGATATTATGCCAAACAAAACAATGAGAATGTTACACCGTATTTCTCACATCATCCTCTCAAGCCAGAGCTTCAACAAAACAGGTGAATAAGTGTTTACCTATTGATGTAGGCAATCTAGTTTCGAAGAGAGAATAGTTCGATGAAGAAATATACCCATTGAGCCCTAAAAATCTTTTTAGCGCACTCGACACCCATTGTTCATTTATCTTTACAATCTCTTTGAGACCTATAATCCCTATACAAGCAAAATACCTCCAAATGATGGCACTCAAATTGGACTCAAAAGCCACCGGTTAATTTTCTAGCTCGTTAATATCCATCTTGAAGGGGAGACCTGCGTCCTCAAATCAATTGGGAATCGTTTTGAGAAGTTGCTCCCCATTGGAGGGACATATTTTCATTAATAAGGGGCAGCAGCGGGCTGGTTGGTTATTACTGTGTCCTTTTGCCCATACTGCCGGCTGTGGAGGAATGGTCGCTTGGAGACCGGAGCACTAATTAAGCCGCAATCATAAAAGCTCACGTCGCCAGTCTCGACACGGAAGGAAAGGGGCCCCTCATTAGTTCTGAGTGGCAAAATTCAAACGCGTGAAATCCGGATGCCCGAAGTTTACAGGAGTGGATAACAAAAATGGTAGATAATCACACCGATGGATCAAGTGCGACACAAAGTTAATGGGTCGTACTCCGGGAATTACGAATTATCCAAATCCGTGGATAGGAAAAGGTTCCCGCGTGCTTATGAATGTGAATTCATAAATGGTTTTACCGAAGACATCAATGGGTTACTGTTATTATCATTAACTATCGCTAAGTATATTCAGCACATGAATTTTATCAAATCAGCAAAACCCACCAATGTATCAGGGTATATGAAGCCTACTACAATGAAGTCAAAATTAATGATCAAGGGAGCAATGAGTTTGGGATAGCGTTATTACACGTGATATCGTCATGTTACCTTCTACATTTATAAACCGTGGGTGATTAGTGGTGGTTGACCTCCAGCAAATTGTGCAACTACTTAATACTGTAACTGAGTGATTTTCAGTTTAATTGAGTGACCTCGTTTGTGCAAGCTGAAGCAGTAACAAATTGACAGTGTGTGAAATATATGAGCAATAATCCTGAAAAAGCTTTTTATTGCATTTATCTGAAAAACGTTGAAGAGGAGAACATTAAAAAATAACAAAATAATAAAATAAGTTTGGAAAATTAGTACGCGTTGTCAAAAGTAAAGGATTAAAGATAGGCCTTCGGCAAATGGCGAACGGCTGAGCACCGAATATCAAAAGAAAACTATAGCAACATCGTATGCAATATAGTGCAACTAAAAAAGTGAAACTTGAGTCTAATATAGATAGATTTTAAGGTGCAACTCAGCTTCCTAGATTTGCAAACAAGCTGAAACACGAGAGCGATGATAAATCAAATAGGCTGAGGTAATACTACTAAACATTTAATATTCAGAAATGTTGATCACAATATTATTAGGTTCTTGACAAAAAATTGGTAAAATTACATTTACAAAGCATAAATGTATTCACAAACAACATGTTTTCTGCGCATATATTACTCTGGTTTAAGTGTGCGCCGCCGCGCCTTTTACGACAGCAACAAAGAAACCATGAAATGCATGAACAGGTGAAATGTAGTATTAGGCTTCAATGCATTTTCATCGTCACTCATGAGATTGGTATCCGTTCGTCATAACCAGTATTATGATAGCCACTAGCTTTTAACACCTTTCCAACCTCAGCAGCAGATACGTAATAAGATAAAGGCATCATAAAGACGGTTGCATGAAAACGTGACGATGAAATGTCGGATTGGATGGATGAAAAGAGGACACACTTGAACGAAAACCAGAGCACGCGTGGAAGGTGATTTGTGTTGCAAATTCCATCACAGAAATTGGTATCAGAAATGGGTATTTGGTATTGGTAGCTTTACATGAAAATGAGTATTTATCCGAGGAAATAACCCTCTTTGGCAGCCAAATTTTACCATCATGGATAGGCGCGATCATAGAATATACAAAACTGCGCTTTTTCCCTATAAAAGGAAAACAACATCCAACATTATCAAGTACGATAAAAATTAATAATAATTTAAAATTTTTATGAAAATTAGTAATAATTAAAAAAAGATCTTTATTTAAAAATGAAAGCTTACGAAACAGAACTTGTCATCGCATAATAATGAGTCAGTGCTTAATAAAGTAAGGTTAATTATTCCCTTGAGAAAAAAATAAATAGGAAATAAATTCCCCACAGGTTTTATGCATTCCATAAACTGATTTTACAGACTGGTTCTAACACGCTATGCGAGAAACTTGTGTCATGCTTTCATAAAAATGGGTTCCAAAGAAAAACTTTGATGAAGTTCTCTCGTCAAATGTCATTACCATACTTATTCCGACTTGCTAAAGGGCATGTGTCCAACTTTTACCGAATATATTATTGATTTGAAGGCCAATCAACCATTAACTAAATCATACTTTTTCCATTTAAAATTTCACTTTTGCTTGAAAGCTTAGAACTTGCGTATGCATCCACACACGACGCTAATGCTTCTCGATTTCTTAAGATGCCCAGCAGCCATATCGCATCATGAAATATTTATTTTTTAGGTACAGTACTCTTATCATATCGGATTGTGTTGCTCAAAGGCATAATAGCCTTTGATCTCTCCAAACTCAAATTACAGCCGTTATAAGGTATTCCTAAATCGTTTTATGCACCATTTATAAGTGGTTTAAATTATTCGAACAAGAAAAGTCTCTCGGGTTTTCCACCGGTTGATATCGTCCATATCTCCCGACGTTTCGATCCGCGACTTGCTGATCATCCTCAGGGGATCTTCCGAATGCCGTTCTTCAAAAATATTTCAGTATATATACACTCCATCCGAGTTCAGGTGTAACCTGATTGGTTCACGCTTGTTGAGGTTTTCCCGCCATTTTTGTCGTATATAATAGACTTCATTATTGGTCTCCAAGCATTGCTGATTTGGAAACCAGTGTCCCTGTTGAAGTTGTTGCGGTTGATGCGGATCTGAATGGCTTCCTTCACAAGGCGGTCCCAGTAGCCATGTGCTCGGCCGCGACGGAAAGAAGAGCCGACCGCGAAAGCCTTTCTTCCCTATGTCTCCACAATATCCGGAAAGATACAACGCATTCTAGGCAGATATAATATTAAGACAATTCATTTACCACCTCCAAAGCTCAGGGATCAACTGGTGAGAGTAAAGCACCCCTTCGGACTGAAGACACCAGGAGTCTACGAAATTCCATGTGAGTGCGGAAAGAAATACATTGGAGAGACTAGTCGGACTATTGAAACCAGAACGAAGGAACATCAGAGGTACTTACGGCTGGCCCAACCGGAAAAGTCTGCAGTGGCGGAGCATAGCATCAATGAAGACCATGCCATACAATGGAAGGAGACGAAACTGCTATGCCGAGCACATGGCTACTGGGACCGCCTTGTGAAGGAAGCCATTCAGATCCGCATCAACCGCAACAACTTCAACAGGGACACTGGTTTCCAAATCAGCAATGCTTGGAGACCAATAATGAAGTCTATTATATACGACAAAAATGGCGGGAAAACCTCAACAAGCGTGAACCAATCAGGTTACACCTGAACTCGGATGGAGTGTATATATACTGAAATATTTTTGAAGAACGGCATTCGGAAGATTCCCTGAGGATGATCAGCAAGTCGCGGATCGAAACGTCGGGAGACATGGACGATATCAACCGGTGGAAAACCCGAGAAACTTTTCTGCAACTGATACGCCGGGAAAACCTGAGATCATACATATTCGAACAAGATTTTCATTTCTCCCTTTGAAGCGAAGTTTGGGTAGCATAATAACATCAGATGAGCGGAATAAGAAGGAGGTAGTGTCTCGCATCAACGCCTAGTTGACCTTCAACAAGATTAAAAAACTATTAACCGCAAGCAGAATTAATTTTAGGATAAGGAGATTGAGAGTGAGGAATTGCATTTGGAGCGTCCTGCCCTATCTGTGGACGCAAGACCTGGACAATTGGTAAAAAAAGATAAAGAAAATAAAAAGATATTTAAACTGTAGTGTCAGAGAAAAAGTTTGAAAGGTCTTAAAAGCTTAAGTAAAACAATTAATTAGTTCTTCTTTTCGATGAGGAATTGAGTCTCATCAACACATTATAGACACAGTCCTAATTAGCTAATATTTTTCCGTTCTCTCCTCGAACTGCCTGCCATTCTCTTTTGCAAGGGACGATACTTTTCCCCGCTTTAACTCTTTCCAAGTTTGCTTGCTGTCTGATCAAGGAAAATTTCACTCCGGTAAGAAAATGCTGCGAGCGCTTCGCTTCTTTTTGATCCCGTCTTAATTAGCCCTTCATCCGAAACCCCTCCTTCCGCCGCTCATCCCAGAAGGCGAAGGGTGAAGGACTGACGGGTGCAAAGGCGGTGGGCGGGAGGTGCTTCCGTTGCGACCAGAGAGCTGTGACACTCGGCTCCGCAACTCGGCCGCCGAGTCAGCCCTCACCTCTAAGCACGCCGAGAAGTAGTATGTAAGCGACGACGACGCCACCCCTCGCGGGTGACCTCGGAGGCAGTCCGAGATGGACCACCCTATTTGAGGGGGAGACTCTAAGGGGGCTGCATGGAGGAGAGACAATTCCATCCCATTGAAGTCCGATTTCTGTTTGCCACTTCGGTTGCATTTTAATCGATTTTCAAAAATGCCCGCGCCACAGTAACGAGTGCAATGCGATCTACTTTTTTTCCAATATTTGGCAGCAGTATGATATTTGTACTCGCGAGGAATAGTATTGAAAAGTAATGAATTTCATAGATCGCATCATCATACATATAAATTTTGTGAAACACAGATCACTTTGTCCGTCGGCGACGCGAGTGGAGACCACTTGCGGATGTAAAAAAAACTGAAGGGGGGGCAGCAAGGGATACCTTGAGCTACCTTTACTTTTATCGTAATAAAAAAATTATCTAGCCACGTTGCGAAGTTGAAGAAGAAAGTTTTATTTAAACTCATTTTACATGTGTATAAGACAATATCTTACGATATAAGAAAAAGTTGCAATTGTGGTTCTACAATGTTCGGCAATGGGGGCGGCCCCGCAAGGGGGGGCGCGCGCCCAACATCTCTATCTTCCACTGGTAGAGACTTTTGTGGTGCAGGTCCATTTGAATACGCGGTGGGTGGTAATACATTAAAGAGGCCGACTTGAGGATCCTCTTTTGTAATATTCGAGGGGGATGAATCATGAAAATAATGGAGGCAGAAACATGCCTACCCGCTCATCAAAGAATCCCTCCCCCGAAAAAAAAGAGTGATGAAAAAAGGTCAAACTTGTTAACCTCCCAAGAGCATAAGGGGTTCAAGAAAAATAAAAGTGGATGATATTTAGCAACTATACCACACCCGCACTCAATCGATTGATATTTTTAAACAATACCGAAGATGAATTTGTCACATTAATTTTTTCAACGCCCTCTGGGTGCCATAAATTAATTAGCGCGGAAATTCTAACTGACGTGCTTGAAATTTTAGAAGAGTTTTGGGAACTTTTGATCTCTTAAGAAGCGAAACTTCCAAATATTTTATTAAATGACGGTGTCTCCAGGAATTGTAATAGATTGGTTTATCTGTGAAAAACTTATACGCCTGTAAAAACCTTTGGAGAAAATTCGCTCTTTTAATCTTGATTCACATCTGCTTGGCTGTCAATTAGCCATATCGTTTCCTATGAGTGTCTGCAGGCATTTATTTTGCTAAAGGAAACGAAAATTGATACTTTAAAATGCTCAACTTAAAATTTTCCTCTTAAAAATGTATCTTAATATTTGCCTAATTCAATTGAGAGAAAATTGGGTAATATAGAGATAGACCACGGTATACTCACTCCCGAAGATCGAAAACGGCTCAATGGGATTTCAGCTCCTAAAAGGCGCCACCCTCATTTTTGCGAGAATCATTTATTTCAATTTTTTATAGTTTTATTCTTCAAATTAATCATCCATTGCTTATCGTCTGTTCCAGTACTATTCTCAAAATGAAACTTTTTCACCGAAATAATTTTCCAAATGAACGAAATGACATTTGATGTCTCTTTTATTTTTGATTTATTCAAATAAATCTCAGTTGACGTAGAGGTGTGTATATATTTATGAATGCAACAAATGTGTATACTGTTCCTATAATCTCTTTTGCGTTCGATATGGAAAGAAGAATGAAGGGATAAATTGTTTATTTTCTTGAGAAAATCTTATACCTATGATGATATAGTTAAGCTCAATCATCTTTTGACTATAATTTGCATTAGCAAATGATAAACAGATAAACAGCTTTAAATCGTCTTTGATATCAATAAAATCTAAAAATACAGCCATAAATTGTAGGGCCGCGACTTGAATGGCAAAACAAATATTACATTTATTTATTACCAGGGGAACCTTCCAAACCCTTGTGAATTGCTCATGCAAGGATTTGTAAGCCATATTATTACAGTATTCTACCGATTAAGGTAGGTTTCCATGGATTACTAACGAAGTGATCTGGGAGCCTCCCTTTTCTTCCAGCACTGCCTTCTTCATTTCACTGTAAGGCCTTCTACCCTTCAATCTATCTCAAAATCCTATTCTTTTCATACCCCTCCCTCGTTTCCCTAACATTCTATCTCTAACACCATCTTCAACATTCCCTCCCCGCTAAGTACTCCTCCCATCCATACCTTCTGTCTCCTCCGTATCTCATCTAAAAGCTGCCTCCCCTCGCCGACCATATCCAATACGTTCCTTTTTCTCTCCGTCCATTTCACCTTCTCCATTCTTCTCCATACCCACATCTCGAATTCCTCCTGTCTTCTCTCGTCTTTTTCCCTCAGTGTCCACGTGTCCGCACCGTAGAGGGCTACACTCTAGATCAAACTCTTCACTGAACTTTTCTTTAAACTCTTACATAACGATCCTCTCAGAAGCTCCTTCCTGTTCATGAGCGCCTCCTTTGCTAATGCAATTCGCTTCCTGATGCCCTTGCTACTGTGTCCGTTTTCCTCTTATATGGGGCCCACATAGTTGAATTGCTCTACCTGCTCAAGTTTTTCCTCAGATGCTTTTATCCTGAGTCTCACATTCCTCGCTCGCGATACTTTACAAAGCCGCATTACCTTAGTCATCTTTTGATTAATCCTTATGCCATTCTCCTCGCATCGCTCGTCTAACAAATGTCTATCAAATCATATAATCAATAGGCGACTAAATACTATGAGAAGTCATCGTTTTCCCCTGCAAAAAGCATTTTCGGCTTCCACAGCTGCGCGAAAACACCCCTTCTTTTACCAGCCACTATTCAAGATATGTGATCCATTCAGACGGTGTACTGCGCAAGTAGGAACTTTGAACCACAACTGAGTGTACAAGCCAGATAAGTAACCTGCCTACTCTTCTCAGACCATCTCCCCTGGCTTCAAATTCAGCGCGTCATTGACAAATCGCTGGCTGATCGACTCAATAGGGCTTAATAAAAACCCACGCTGTGGGAGGAAAAGATAGTACCAAAAGCGCGGAGCGGCTCTCGCCTCAATTATGGCAGATAAGGCATTTTTTACCTTTACAGTTATTGATACCATACGCCCTCCAATCACTCTTATCCTTACCGCACAGGCCTGCGCTGCTAACAATCAATTGAAAAAAAACCTGGAAAATACCTTTGCCTTTCACGCGGCATAAAAAAACTCATTTACCCACGACAAACAATACTCTTTTCTCGGAACTACTATGAGTTCTTCTCGCAAATTAAACTTTATCCCCTTTCTGAAAATAAAATTTCTCCTCAAGATAATATATGTACAGATCAATTATAAATTTCTGCACGGGTAGAGGTTCATCAAGGAAATAGCCGCGATTACCTTAGAGTAGCCGACAGTTAAACGTTTGTTAACTCCTCACTCAATCAAAGATAAAAGGAAAAAAATATTTGCACAAAAAATACTGGAAGGCAAAATAGGGAAAGCAATAGAGTATTTTTTAAACGTCGTAGTTGACATGAAATAACGGCACAATTAGGAGCAGCTATACAAAATTTACTAAATAAACTAACAGTGAAATACACACAGTAACAATTGCGTATTCTTCTTAGAGCTGAAAAGATAGGCTTCTGCCGTCAATTCTAGGCTGCTATAACATTCACTTGAAATTACCTGAATTGGACACCTTCATCGATCAAAATTCATAAGGTACGTAATAATGATCACTCTAGTTGTATTGAAAAGCCTCTAAAAATTACAGTGGGCATGATAACTTTAGGATCAGCGTATCTTTTATATTTTAAGACAAATGGCTAAAAGGAAGCGCTTAAAAGTTGAAATATTTAATTTCCTTTCCCTCTTTCTCAGAAGAAAATAATAAAATTTTAAATTCATTTCTGTCCTGAATATATAACGTTACTTTCCATAACACAGTAATGAAACAATGAGTTTATATTCAGCGGAAAGTCGACTAAAAATATAATGATGTAAATTTGCATCGTGGCTTTATCTAAAGTTAACCATGGTTGAATATTTTTTGGATTTACAACGACTCCATTTTAAAGGAAAAAAGTAAAAGTTCAGTTTAATTTAAACCACATCCTCAATGTAACAATTAAAACACACATTCCGGTGGTATAACCCGGAATATTTCCAGCATTTGATCGCCAGAAAATACACCACTGCTTCCCGATTTACCTCCAGTGGCATGGATAATTTTGCTGCACACAAAAAAGCAAGTTCGCATCCTAGCCTTTGTAAATGATAACGAAAAACGATACGATACCGTTGCGTAAGGGGGAATAAATGACGAAAGGGCGGACGAATTAAGTCAGGGAAACTAAATTGAGGATAAAAATCAACAGGGTAAGTGGAGGAGGACAAGTTAAAAGAAATCTGACGTTTAAAGCGAGAGGGGAAATGAACGGAGACATCACCAAAAGAGTAAATGGTTACAGTTTCGGGAAGCGAGGAATAGAGAAAAGGCGTGTGTATATGAATGAGAAGGGGGAGAAATATTAGAGCACGAGAGAGAGAGAAGGCCGTACGTGAAGAGTGTTGGAGAATTGTGGGGAAGGGGGCGCTCGCGAGGCGGAAGGAGCCAGAAAACAAATGAGGGAAGCGACACGCTCTTCTGCATGACGTGGGAAGGAAAGAGGAGGAGGAGGGGTCCCCGCTGCGAGTCTGGTGGGAGTAAGCTGGTACTCCCCCGTGGAGCTGAAGGGTAATGGCGGCCTCGGGGATGGGGGGGATTTTTTTTCATCCTTATTTTCTTTCATTCATTTTTTTTTGGAGGGAAGAGTGAGAGCGTAGATCGTATATTTAAAAACTTTTCGGAGAGAGGTAGCTTGCAAGGGTTGACGTGGAGAGTGGGAGGGTTAGAGAAGTAGGTAGGTGGGCGGGACTAGTTCAGGTCCATGACGGAGGTTGCGAAGCAAAATAAATCGTATAAATACTGCGAGGCGTTGAAGATCACGTGATCACGTAGGAGAAAGACGCACGTAGTCGGAGAGATAGGGGAGCGACGCGAAATTAGCTGCCGAAAAGCTTTTTCAGGGCTTGAATAACGGCAGAATGCGCCACTAGCCAAAAAAGTGGAACGAAAAAAAAATCTTGCCAAAAACGTAGAGGCAAAACTCAACGGGAATCATAATTTACAACAACCACGTAGTGAATAATTTTATGGGAGAAGTGATCGTTGGATACGGATAAGAGTGAGGTATAAGTTGCAGAAAAACATATTTTTACTCACCAGAAATACAAACATTGTACAAATACGTAAACAATATTTTCAGCGATTACCATGAGTTATGGATACGATTTAAAATAATATTGACAATGCGGTACTGTTTTAGAGATCATGATTCGAAGAAACGTATTTAAAGTGAAGGTAAATATATACAGATATAATATGAATGGCTAAATAATATTAATAATTTCACCAAGCGATAATTTTTGTTTCCAATTTCTACTTGGCACAAGAAATCACTCTTAGAAACTTATTATCAACGGAAGAGGGTTTAATTTTCTACTATTTTAAATTACATAATTGATTTTTGTTTTCTAGTAAGTTATTCAATTAATTAATTGTGATTAGATTAGTTCTTCCCAGTTATAGGTAGTAAAGAACGAAAACATGGCATAATAAAACATAGTGGAATAAGTATATATCTATTTGGAACTCTAAGAGTAATCCTTTATGATACAGCTGTTTCCTTTGTTACTTTTTAGAAATAAATGTGGGGTCATCTATTTATCAACGAGAAGAAACCTTTCATACTTTAATTAGCTAAAAAATAAAAGATAATTGAAAATTGGTCAGTTTTGCCTACTGATTTAGTTTCAGGTCTGAAATCACTGAATTTTCTTCATGAAGTTCGCATTTTTTACAGCATAACATTTTCATGAGGTCCTGCCAAAGAAAATCAGTCGCAAACCAGCGAAATAACGGGAAAAGAATTCTGAATGGGCTAACTAGCCAAAATATTTGCATTAAATGCTTTCGTTAAGTAGTCAGTGTGCATAAAATTCCTGATCCCACAAAAATGGTGTGCCCCCTCGCGAAAGGCAGTTTCAACCGGGGTTAAACGAGGAATCTACGATAAAAAAATTAGGTCGGACGTAAATCAGTTAAAAAGCGTTTCGCCAACCCTTAAGCAGCATGCCAATGAGAGAGAGCTGCGAGGTGGGGAGGGCAGCATGGGAAGAGGGTGGATGAAATGCGAGCGCTTTTTCAGGGCAGCACTGAGAGGGACAAGGCGAAGGCCTTACGTGGGGAGGAGTGAGAGTGGAATGGGGACAGTGGGCACGAGGTGCGGTGGATGACGGGAAGGCTCCAGGGAGAGGGAGGGAGAGCGGACGAATCCAGAAGTTGGGAGACGAAGAGAGAGGAAATGAGGCACAGAGATAGAGATGAGTCAGAGGAGAGAAACGACGCGAGAAGGGAACGGAAATTAAGGGTGAACCATGATAATTCCCTGAATGGCCTTGTGAGGGCAGACGAAGGCGAGATAATGGCCGAAAAGAGGCAGAAAGTGAAGAAAAGAACAGATCCGTCTTTATCAAAATCAATATGTCCTTAATAGCACATGAATGTATTCTTTTAAATGTATTGTAATATTTAACTTTTTATGATTATGTGAGACGATTAGGTACAATTCACTATCATTCTATATTGTACCCGAATTCCAAATTAATGCAAATTATCCAAACTAGTCGTCTCGATAAATTGTATTGAAACAAAATGGAAATCATAAACTCAGTAGTAAGTATATGATGGGCCAGTTGTTACACATGAACCTTAGAATAATTATGTTATATTACAACAAATGGTGCTGAGTGGAATGGAAATTGCTGCAATCAAGTCCAAAATTTGATGGTGAATTACAAATTTTACTGGAGAAGATAAACATTATGAAATAAATAGAGCGACACTAAAGAGGGGCCTATGGAGTTATCCAGGCGATGGGACAGAGAGGGTGGAACAGAACTTGAGTCTCAGCGAAAAAACATGAGAAAAACGGGAGAAACGATGCGAGATAGAACGGAAATGAAAGGGGGAACATGATAAATCCCCGAGTGATCTCTTGGGGGCAGAAAAAGGAGAACTGTTATACGAACGGAATAAAAGAGGAAGGCACAGAATAAAATGTTAATTCATTTATCAAAGGAAGTAAGTCCTACGAACATATTCATAAATGTTATAAGTAATGATATGAGGAATGGAAATACCATTAAGTTCTTTTTTATGTGATCATACTTTGCATAACTATTGAATCTAAGAAATAATATGATATGGGCACCATATAGGCTTGGTTGTATAAACGCAGAAGGTAGAAGATAGACGAGATGAAGCGCAGCCGTGAGGAAGATGAGTTGAAGTGGATTGATGTGAGAAAGACATGTAGCTAATTTGTAATACCACATGAAAGGGGGTTGTTGGAGGAAATAGGTGAGTGGACACATGAATAGATGAACTGAATAGAAAACATATTTGCTGTTCAAGAACACCAGGTTCTATGGCATTATAAATGTTGTATATGATGTCCTTAAGAATGGAAATGGTAACTATTCTGCATCAAAATATTGAATTATCAAAAATGTTTATGAAAGGAATATTTGAACGGTGCTCACTTTTTACAAAGTGAACCAAACAATATTCCATGTTAATCCTACCTTTAAGCATAAATATGAGTGCATAGGGTGAGAAAATTCAACAGAGGAAAAACATTTGCCCAGAACATGATTAAAACTGAATCACCAGAATTCCGTGCTCTTACCACCAGAACTACCAAGGCATCGTCTTCCTCTGCGGAGTTTTGAAAAATTCAAGGGATCCAAGTTTGAATTCCGGTCGAGGCAAATGTTTTCCCCATGTGGAACTCTCATACTTTTAAAAGCGCACACTTACTCCGACTCCGTAAAAGGTACGCCGCTGTCTAGTCTGCGGGTTATATGCCTACTATAACCTTGAATAATGAGTAGACACATGCATACGAGCACATTCATGAGTGCATAGAAGGACGTGTGAAGATAAAACATCAGTAGTAGAAGTAACAGAGGACGTGGGTGATAGCGGTAGGCAGACACGGAAGATTGGAGAGAAGTGGGGAAGCGAAGAGGATGAAATGAGGAAATGGACTGGAAGGAGAGATGAGCAGGGACAGAGTGATGTCGGAGGATGACGTTGGCGAGGAGGGAGGTGGAGGAGAGCGGAGGAGGGATGCCGCTGGAAAGGGTTGCGGGGGTGAGAGGGGGCGGGAATGGCTGGCGGATGGTCGTGTGGTGGACGGCGGCGGTTCCGCGCCCAGGGGAAGACGGCGAGGGGGGGAAGCGGACCGCCGCGACTGAATATTCATGAAAAGGATAGGGCACGTCGAGGAGAGGACTCTCTCCTGCGGGAAAGAGCGTGGTCCACGGACTGCCACGCCACGGGGACGGGGTAAATAGTAATAACCTAGACTATTTCTCATCCGTTTCTTTTGGCTCAATTGTGCCGAGTATGAGGCATGGTTAGAGGCTAAATATCACTGAGCCCGAAAATGCAAAAAGATATGACCGAGTATGAGTTGCATGTCTAATAATTACAATAATCGAATATAATATTATGTTTATATAATAATCTAATATAATATATTCTTATGCCCAAAAAACTGGGTCGTTCCCCATGCATTCGAAAGCCTCACAAGTGAACTAAATTTTTGCTAGTTTGTATAAAATGATTTTTTAACGTGGACTCATACATTTGCATTCTTGCTAAATATTACATCAGATTCTGTGATATTGATACATCATGTAAATCTTCCTTTTGTATGAACTACTCGTTGACTCTAAGGTATGTTTAATCACCAAGAGTAAGATTCCTTTGATTGCCCAATTATATATCTAGTCTACATTTATTTTTCAGCAGGGAAAATTTAAGCAAAGCGTTATACACATTCAATATTTTAAAATAAGGAGTTGAAGGTAAATATTTCTTTCCACATAATATCACTCCTAACGAACAAGTACACATAACGAAATATTATGAGGCCAATTTGGTGGGAGTTTTAAAAATCAGGTACGGTTCAATGAATTGCAATTTCCCACTTTTTTAATAAAATTCCGACCCGGGGTGGCGGGCGGTGAAGGACGGGCGAAAAGGGGCGGGGCTGGAGGGTCAGGGTGCCAGGAGAGAAAGGGGGAGGAAAAAAGTCATTTATCCACGGTGACACTTTCACGCACGTGGTCGCCTTTCCCGTCGTGCGAATTACCTTTATGCATTTACCTCCCTTTTATACCGGGCGTATGAAAAAAAATTCATCTGGAAATCGCCGAGTTATAGATTTTTTTCTCATTTCATGACCGCGTAAAATTTTGTTACCCGCTAGACTCGGCCTGTGAATTAGTATTAGCCCTAAGATTTTTAAATGGCATTTTTATATTAGGCTTCTTCAATTTCGTTAAAAAATATATTCATAGCTTTAAAATTTTATACACGATTTTTGCATTCGTGGCGTTATTTACGATTTTTTCATCATTTTGATTATATTACGGTATTTCTACCGCATTCAAAAAACTGCAATAATGAAATCGCTAAAATTTGCATTTTCCGAAATGAAGGAGTCCTATTCAATGGTAAATTAATAATCATGCTCAGTTAGATATATGCTTCCTCAACTTGTACCGAAACTGTGTTGTTTTTTGACACTTCATATCTCATTCACACGATATATTTCATAAAGGGTGATGAAAATAAATTCAAATTCTGCATATTTTAATTAGAAGGATCCATTATCTTTACAACAGCAGATATTTCTTTTGCAATGAACAAGGAGGGTGAACAAGGATAAAAGTAAGCACCCTACTTGTCTTTTGTACTGGTGACCCTCTATTCAACTAACTACTGGGAAAAATATATAGATATATTTTCTACCATTTTCGGGGTCAATAACTTGTAGTCTTTACTAATCCAAACTTAGCACTGTTTAGGCAAAACAAGGCGATAACATTGCAGCCCATAAAAAATGTCTTTATGGCATCATTCTCTATAAATTATATCAATTTAAATGCTTTTAAAATCGACAACTGTGCTGAGTAGTGCACATGTATACATAAAGAAATATGCAGAGTACATATGCAGCCATTTATATTGCAGTAAAAAAAACATTTCGTACCCTATGAGTTCAATATAATTTATTAACCTATGTTTTTTCGCCGCACAGAAGTTAAACGAACAATACTGGCGAATATCACGAAGATAATTGCTCAGAAAATACATTTTTAACAGCTGCAATATCAGGAGAGTTGAGAAATTATATTATAAAAAAACGGTATCGTATTACCAAATTTACGATAAGTTTCTTCGAATATTAAGGACTATTTTCAATGGTATTTCAAACATTATATATTCGTTAGGCTAAAGTTCCAATTGAAAGGTAAGGAAACGGAACCATGACGACACGCGGCGGTTGAAAATCATTTGCAGGAAGGAAACGAACGGTATCCGTGAGAGGTGTGGTGCCTCTACCACTGCACCGCCATCGCTCGGCGCCAAGAGAAAACACAAACGCACGCGTGGGACAACGGCAGAAAACGCTGTGGTTTCAGACGCATCCGCCGACATGTACGAGAGAGAGAAAGACAGGAGAGAAGGAAAAGGAAATTGGGACTTGGAAGAGAGGGAAATTACGCGCGCAGGTTGGAGGGAAGAAAGGGAGACGGAGAGAGATGCATTAGAAGAAGATGCAATTGTGACTGTGGACAGGACGAAGTACGAGTGAATTAGCAGGAGGTGCCTGCCAGCCAGTCAGAGGAAAGGGGCGAGGAGACGGAGAAGAGCGTGATTTATTTACACTATAAGCGCAGAGAATGTGAATTGCTGATTAGTTTAACATTACTAGCATTTGTAATAGGAATTTTTCATAACAATATAGTATACTGTCTTTGATAAGTTTTATTTTTTACCTTCAAAGATCCTTTCAAAATATGAACCCGGAAGCTTCCGCTGGCCGTACCTCATGGCTTCGAGGTATTTGCAGTATCCACATACAAAGGATGTAAAGTGATCCGTAGATCACACAACGAACGATAGTAGGAGTGAAAAATAACATATATAAAAACATATGTGCAATTTTACGGAATTTTGTCATCTTTAAACAATTTTATGACAATTTACAGAAAGTTATGAAGTACTTAAAAATGAAATCGATAAAATGCCGAAAAATAATCAGTAAAAAGAAAATACTTCCAATCAACCATAAAAATATTGCTCTAAGGAGAATACATATGGATGCACTGAAATTTTAAAGCACCGGTAAAAATGATCACACTAAGAGGTTTTAGTTTTCTACATTAATCCATCCTAAATTAATCATAAACACACTTTTTTTGCGCTCAAGCAAGGACTAATCATTTCATCAAAAGTCACGAAAAAAGTAAAAAATTTTGCAAATTAGTAGGAATGGAAAAATATGACCTCATAAAAATTAAAATAAATAGCTAAAATGATTGCACTGTCGTTTTTGACATATTAGCAACTATCGTGAATAATCCATTGTAAAGCTGCGTAAAACGGGTTGAAAGCTTTAAATGAACTAATGAACAAAAGAGGAGCAAAATATTTGAGATGAAAAAAAATAAAAAGAGAAACTGGGGGAAAATAACTGTCTTTCGAAAGGGAATTGGAGGAAACCCAAGATGACAATCTTTCTCTTTATTGACTGGAGGAGAGATGAGACTGATGGGAAAAAAGGCAGGTAAATTATTCATGGGGTGGTGGTAACGAAAGATGAAAAAGGAAGCAGACGAGGTAAACACGGACAAACAAAAGTCTTTGAGGTGTTTTCCTGCACATAGAGAAGACCTCAACTTGGAATGATGCCACATAATAATACGTTCAAAATCTAGGTACGACTTTGTTCAGGGAATGAATCGAGATATTTCGAAAGCGGTCTTTAGTTTTGGCATTCAACATCAATTTTGCTGTCACTAGAAAATAGGAGGTACTTAAAAAGCCGGTCATAAAGCTCCATATGTTAATTCCATGTGGACAGGATTTCATCCTACGTGTCTGCACCCTTAGTTTCAAAACAAATAGCGATGCCGCAACGGGCAAATCCATAGGGAAGTGGTCAGCATTGGAAAGGTACATAAATCGGGAAAAGAGCGAATAACGAAAGGGGGTAATGAGATACACGTAAAAATTTAAAAAACTCATTGCATTCAATGTATCGTCAATAATAGACTATGGATATTATCTAAAGTTATTTATAGATTAATTAATAGATATTTACAAAAATAGAAAAGTGATGAATGGAATAATTATTTTCCGATTAATAACATAAAAATGTGCGAAAAAAAATAGATATCTCCGTAACCCCGCCAGTCAACAGCCGAAATACTCGTAGTGACATCTACAGAGTCTCTAGTTCTGAAACTAGTTTAATCAATATACCATTGAAGTGCGCTTTTGCTCTACATAAATATTGGAAAACTAACAATGTCTTTGTGGGAATTGGTCCCAAACGTTAAAACGGAATCGGCCCTTCAGCTGGAAGTAGAGAAAACGAAGTGTGCACGGGAAATTTCGGGATAAACGTATTGTATTGCTGTATGGAGTGAACACGTATCCTAAAAAAGTATGTGCCACCACTATTCAAGTCCAAGAGAAAAACAGTTTTCTTCCTGATCTCGTGTTATTCTATGGCCTAATTCCAAAGAGGGGAAATTTAACACTCCGGATCGTCTTCTTCTTTTCATCGTACAAATCTAATGTGGAATATTAGAAGCCTATCATCCACTGTAACAATTTATACTGGTCACCAGAACGATGCTACATTAGATTATCATCATTTGATGATTTTTTAATGTTCCATTGACCTCTCTTCCAGAAAATTCTCCCCTCTTTTAATTCCTTTCCTCCTTCCTCTTTTAAATTCAGACTTGGGCAAGATTCAACTATTCACGCGGAGTCATTTTTAGACCTGAGAACCACATAACGTTATATGAAGTGTTTCTAAAGGGATTAAATATCCATCATCTTTTGCGGGCCCTCCTGCGGTGACCAGCGCAAATTACGGTTAAAGCTGTCAAGTCAACGTTATTTTTATCTCCAATCATGCACTGAAAGAATGGAGACGATATGACGAGTCGTGAATTAAGCCTAAGAGTCACTTGCCATCATAAAGGAAGCATTTTCTAGCAGAACATTGATGCCCAAAAGGCTTAGTGGACGTACTAATTTCCCCAATTTTTCATTCGAACCTATCTTATTACCTGCTCTCTCACCTCCTATCTATGTTTTACGTCTCAGAATCGAGCATTAATAGAACGAAAAACATATGTATGAATAAAATATATAAATACGAAGGAATTTTTGCTTACTTACCGAAGGAACTTAGTCATTCAGAAATTTTTTTCCAAAATTATTTTTCCCTCTTAAATCTATTCATTGATGAAACTTTTCCTAGGTTTGTTGCAAGACGAAATGTGCTTGAAATACCAACACCCTTAATAGAAAATTTGGCACCTCAAATATAATAATTTCACCTTATCAACACAATCAACCCTTTACAAAATTATAGAGCAAAAAATAGCGTGAAATGAAATTTTATTGTCGTACAAAAGTTTTAACTGAACGAAAATTCACATCACTTATCATTTTTTTAACTGTGGAACAAGAAGTAATCTCGGCGAGCAGTAAAATTTGCCAGAAGTATGAGAAAACATTTGCCTACGTCCTTCAAAAAGTGATTCAATCTGAATCGCCATATTTCAGGGCTCGCCCCTCGTCGGTCATCCGCGGCGGCTTATCGAGGAAGCGGAGCCACGCAAGCACATTTTTCCCTCAACTCAACCCTCGGGCAAATTTCTTCTCGCGATGGCCACGCGATTAAACGCTTGATATGGCGACCCGCATGGAGTAGCAGCGGCCTACGCCAACTAACAAACCAACCAATGGCACTGAATGAGATCGAAGGAGCAAGAGCTCGAGTTGCCAGGGTGAAAGGGATAAATTACGCTGAGAGAGAGAGAGAGGTAATCAGTAAGAAGCATGACGGAGATGACGAAGACGCATAGGAGAGAGTAAAGGGCACTGCGACCTTGGAAGGTCAGGAGAACTGGAAAGGGAATAAAACGAAAGGAGATTAGAGGGTGGCGTTCCGTTAAGGACCAAATGGACAGGCGGGACACGCAAATAAAGGCAATCACATTATATAACGAACAATTGTGAACGTTTAGATGAATGGGTGACAACACTACCGCCACAGTAAATGCTATATTTTTCAAAGAAAGGCATAAATCAATTCTCTTTAAAATAAGATGGTATGCATTGGTAATATTTTTAGCAAGAAGGAAGGATCGTTGACAGACATTAATGAACAGCTCTAAAGAGACAAAGAGCTGCATTTTATCGAAATCAAACTGTAAATATCAAAAATTAAACGAAAGACAGAAAAGAGAGAACGGAAGGACATGATAGCATTGGAGGGTGGCTTGTCGTTACGTACTAAATGGACAGACGCGGTAGCCAAAGCCGGCTTTAGAAAATCGCAGCGAATAACAAACATTTATGATTTATACACGTTAGGATAAATGAGTGAAAACAGTATTGCCCCAATAAAACTTTTAGGTGTCAACGAAAGGCATCGATCAGTTCTCATTAAAATATAATGGTATGCACAGGAGTTTTTTGCAAGATAGGAAGGATCGTTGAGAGACATTTAATTATATTTTTTTTAATGTTTTGATTGTGCTTATTTATATAAGTCCTCAATTACGGTTACAACATATTTATATCGACGTATTTGAGCGAACTAAGAAAAATACTTTTATGAACAAAGGTCATATTATTACTCCTTTCACAAGCAAAACCAAGTGTTTCACACAAGTCATCCAGAACTCGGTAAAGTCATTCTATTAACGGCACAATGCTAGTCCGTCAGTTAACACTCACCATAAATGATGTACGTGGTGTATATTTCTTCCTTTGAGTGACCACTATCCATTTTTTCTTGTGTTCACAATTATCTCCGCCAGAATAAGCAGATGCCTTCTGTCTGGTCTACCCTTTTGCAGATGTACGTAGTATCTAATTACAACTTCCTAAAAACATGGCACTTAACTTATTATCACACGTTTATAGTTACGCATTCCGCCTTTCAAAACAAATTTTTGGAGTACTACCACCAATTCTAGTACAAGCGCGCACTATTAGGCTTCATGAAATACGAAGTTAAAACTATTCATAGGACACAAGGCACTCGGTGCGCACCACAATACGGGCAAAGCAATAAGGGCTCTGACATCCAGCACAGCAACACCTTTCGTTTAGCTATGACATGGTGTGACGCAAACGAAGTGACCTTTACTGACTTTCTTTTAGCACGCGTATGATGAATCATGGAGGCCGACCATAAATAATCCAGATTTTTCCTCTCGAGAGGAGAAAACACGTTTTAAACTATAGAATTGGTAAACCATTGGCGAATTTTTTGTACAGCGAAAAATGGAGCAGTTTCCTGGACGCAAGAAAATCCTATTCCCTGCTAACGGTTTGGCTCTCCGTTTGGCAGCGCCTAACCGAGGCCCATTCAACCTTTCTTCTCTTCGATAAACTGCAAAAATGCAAAGCTACGTTGCAGTAGACCACCTCCGATCCTCCCGACTAACACACCCATCTTCATCCCACTTTTGCAGTTCAATGAGCAAGGTGCGTTTTTGTGGACTGGCGTCATCACGCTATCTGCCATTATAACGACAGGGACATTACTACACAAATACAGTCTCCACAAAAGCTTAGGTCTTCTATGAGCACAGAAAACGAGAGCTAAAATATGTGTAAGGGAGTATAAAGGAGGGGAAAATGGAGGGAATGATTTACGGAACGACGGCTGGTTGAAGATTTGTGGCCCTTCGTTGGATTTTGCTCGCAGGATTAGTGAATTTGGATACACTAGAGTCGGACTTTTGATATTAATTAATGAACATTTTACGGCCGAGTAGCGATTGAAATAATACCCCAAGGTCGTGCGCTTTAATGGACAAGGAAAAGGAAGATTTGCTGAAAAGGTTTGGGTCGGAAAAGGCGAAGAAGCGATTGAAATACGAGGAACAAAACTGGTTGTGATAAAGGGGAGAAAAAAAAACTGACAGAAGAGGACGCAAACAAGTCTTTCCCTTTATCATTACCTTTTGTTTCTCGTATTTCAACCTCCTCTTTGACTTTTCCTACCCAATCCTTTTCTATAACCTTTCCATTTCCTTACCCACTAAAAGGCGCGGCCTTCGGAAATTATGTCACTCGAATGAACTTTTGAGTTAAACAAGTCCTGGAAGATAACAATAATTTCCTTTCATGCCCACTTCTAACGATAAAATTTCCCAAATTAACTCTGAGCGATAGATATTTGTTTGCACTCGAAGTCCAGTTACTTTCAATCGAACATTAGAAATGAACACAATGAACCCTCGAGCAGGTATGATCCTTCTTTGCAGCACCAGCGAGCCCGCTCCGTCTATGAAGGGATTACACCTACTTCATGCCCTACTCCGGCATATAGCAATGGAAATTTATATTCATTTATGACAAACGATAAGTTTTGAAAGTGGAAATGAAATTCTTATGTTGAGGCATACTTCTTCCTTGACCGGTCTTTTCTGTGACGAATAGTTCTTATAAAACTCACGGCATCATCTTGGAATGTTCAGGGTGAGCGGAGTGGATCCTGCTCAAAACCTTTCTGCATCTTTTATATTAAAAAAATGAAAAACGATTTCAATTTTTGCTGGTGAATAATATCAAGATGTTCTTCTCCGGATCAACACCACATTAATTCAGCTGAATTGGCCGATATTTCGGTAAACGACCAGTCTTCCATTCTCAAAGCAAGTTCCTGTCCTTTAAGAAAGTTTTTGTCCTTAGTACTGTGTGAATTTGGACATTCATACCGTTAAATTCCTGGAGACTGGGAGACTAGTCGTTTTCCGGAAGGTCGGCCAATACAACTGAATTAATCTGGTGCAGAGCCCGAGAAGAATTCTTGAATATTAAAAAATTACATTAGAGGAAATAATAAAAAGTTAAACATTGAAATTTGAAATACGGGCAAATGCTGACCGAGGTCTTTTTTTTAAATACCATGAAATTCAAGATGAAGTCTTTAACGAGTAATCCTTCATCAAAAGCTTTTCCTTACCCCAGTTACACCATGCCTCCCTTAGCAACCGAGTCTTGAGAAATTAACTCATCCAGTTCCAAAATCGTTGACCCTGCAACCTTGTGAACTTACGCGGGGACCACATGCTAAGTGCAGTACGCACTCTTTGTACAAATATAAGTCCAATGTACTTGGAATTCTATTTTCACGCTGAGAGGCTATGTTGGCCATGCTGCTATTCCCACTCTTTTTCTTCCACTTACCCCTCCCACTCAATTCACTGCTTCTGTTCTGCAAATTTTGAGGGCATACTAAACTTTTGTGAGTACGGTCGCATTAAAATATTAGAGGTTGGCGACGCCGCTGACCCAACTACAAATTAAATACATATCTCCGTATTTAAACTCGGAACCGGAATAAACACTCAACATTTACTCTTGGTTTCTCACTTCTTAATACTTGAGACTCGATGTGAGCAAATCGAGCCATGGATACCATCAGCATGGACCCCGTCGCGGGCGGCAGTCCGGGAAACAAAAGCGCCCAGAGGCCGCCACCACCGAATTTTTCGGCGTCCCATTTTTACGCATCACACAGCCTTTTCACCCGGATAACACCTTCATCTTCACCCGCTAACATCCTCCAAAGAGCAAGGTGCGTGTGAGGGGCTAGCTTTGTTTTCCCGCCGCGTCGTCATTGCACTACCTGCTGTTGCGTTTGAAAAGAGAATGGGATGCGTGGTCAGGGAGGCCTGGATTGAGCGAGAGGGTACGAAGCTTGAGTATCAGTGTTTTGCCGGGAGGAGGGTGGCGGGGGGGGGGGGGGCGGGGGTCGTACAGACGAGGCGGGAGCGTGCGTGGAATAATCCACTCGTCGTCGGCGGGTTAATTCCTTCAATCATTGGCAGTTCCGCCCTCTGCGAGCTCGGTAAGCTTCCTGGATGATGGCGGTGCAGGAGAGGGATGAGAGGCCGGCTGTTTGCAGTTACCGAGGCGTCGACGTACACAAGGTTAAAGCGGAGGCAAAAAGACCACCCCTCCTCACTAGGCGATTAACGAGTAGGTAACCTCAAAACCTGCCTTACCTCCTTCCCTTCCATTCTCCTTCCCTATCCTGCCATACACCCCAATGCTTCACCCTCCTGCCCACCCTTTCCGCTTCGCCCATTGGATGAGGCCACGGACCACGAAAAAAAAACCTTTGTGCGCCGCCGCTCATGCAGTTGTCCATTAACAACGGGTATTTTTACATTCCCTTTTGGTCCCACTCCGTTTCATCATTCATGCGTTCGTGTTCCAGACCTCATTTGCGGGAAAAGGGAGGCACAAACATTGATCGTGTAGAAGGCAAGGCCGTAGGAAATCTCTGAAAATACTCGTTTAGAAAATTGATGGGTGTATCAGTGGGCATAAGCCTTCGTTTCGACGAGCGTGTTGCTTCTTCCACATTGAGAAATCTCGTGTCTCAGCTGGGATACTGGCAATTCCAGTAGCACTAAACGGAAACGTTTTTTTTTTAAGTCTGGTTATTTGATTTTACGGGAAATCAACGATAACTTTTAACACTTTGAGTGCTATGGGTGTTGTACTTTGTCCAGGAAGGGTTGCCAAGGACGTAATATTAAATGGAAGACAACATTTTTTGTAATATTCTGGCATAAAATAGTTCAAATTGAACATAATAAAAAATAATAATCCATGTGATGGCTGTTTATCAATTGTTTCACCTATTTTATTTTTCAAAAACAGCAGGTTTTCATTGTAATACGACATATTCAAATGTCAGCAAACATTTTTATCCAACTCATTTATAAATAAGAGCGTAGATCGTTTTTATTTAAATAAAAACCCTCGTATCGAATATAGTTTTGCTGCTAATGTTTTCAAAAGTGCATGAATTTAGTATAAGAGGCCGGATTTCTCAGAATGAATTTAAATGAGCCACCGACATTCGAAGTCTTAAATGAAAAGGTACACCTAGGCTATCTTAAGTAATTGTTGCAATACGGCATATGCGTATCAAATTCTCAAGATTGTGAACCAGTTAATGGCACGCACTTTTGAAGTGAGTGTCACATGTCATATATTTAGCGCAAGCGCCCATGCATAAACATTTCGATATCATGCAACAACTGTTGTGACACGACTGGGGTACGACATCATAAATTAAAAGATGTAGTTTTTGATGACTTGGGACAAAAATCCGTTTTTCGGTCAAATTGAAAACTGTGGAAAATTTTTCACAAAAAGGATGAAGGCTGCATCCTGAAAGTGATAAGCCATTGGCAATTAAACACTAGGACCTTTTCCAAAAGAAAACGCAAAGTCTAATGACGAGCAATAAACAAGTAGTTGAAAAATAATTTCTTAAAATGATTTCCCTCCGCTTTAATTAGAGGCTGTAAATCGATACAGAAATCCCAATGCCTTTTATTCTTCCCGTGAGTGGTAAAAAATCTAAACACTATTCACTAACGGAAATATTTTACTGTCAATTCTTTAATAGATACCATTCAAAATAACAATATTGCATTATTTTCGGAGCTATGCAAACCAAAGGAAATACTTATGTAGTTTTTTCCTTAGTTTAAATGAACATTTACAAAAGGCTTCAATATAAACCTCTAAATTTTACAATATCAATAACTGCAGATTATTAGGGGTCTTAACGGGGTCACCTAGATACAGGGCAAGGTTTGAGAGGGAATTCTACCTGAAAATAATAGTAAAATTTTTTTTCTAGAAATGGCGCAATGCGGAGTATAAGGATTTTACTTCAGATCTAGGTAAAAGATCCCAAAGAAGTCACAACAGGTTGCTCATTCCTTAATCCACAAAATTTGCTAACTCAAAAACTAGAAAAAAAGAAATGATCCCAACATGCCAATTGTCAGCATATGGTACATATAGAAAAGCCATACGGAAAACGTAATGAACGTATACAAGTTGCAATTTTTGCATTTACCTGTTTTCCTTACGTCTCAAATTTCTCCTTCGTGCAGTCCGAAGCATAAACGAAAGTAAGATATATTCAATGGCAGTCCATTGGTTTGTTTCTGTTATCCTTGAAACTGAGAAAAGAGAGCAAGGACCAAGATGTCCATTCAGCTCACCAAGCTCTATTTTTCAGTCCATCCCCTTGAGCGATGCCCTTTCCGTCACGGGCCCTGGGAAAGTTCGCTGGCTCTAATCCAAAATCGCGCTCAAAAAAGCACTTTTTGCTTTCTGTTGAACATGTGACGGCTGGAGGCACAGACAGAATGAATGCGATGGCTACGTTGACGACGAATAAGAAAAAAATGGCATTCCGGCCGCCCAATATTACTCGTATATTATTTTTACCATTGTATCTGAGTCATGAAAGAAAAGTTCCTTTTTAGCACATCAGCATTTGTGTCCCGAGAATTTTTGTTTTGACCTTATAGTCAATTGTTTTCCTTCCACAAAATGTGCTAATACAAATCATAAAACGCTTCATTGTCTATGGGAGTTAAAAAGTTAAAGTAATTTCATTTATTAACAATTCATTTATTTATTAACAATTATCAGGTTTAGATTAGATACATTATCCTGATCACAACATACTTCGTCTATTTACTTGGGCAGTGGAAACAATTTCGTAAATTAGAATTACAAAATATATTTAAATCACATAGAAATAAAGTTTTAGGGAAGAGTGCACTTGATCATAACCGAAGTGAGAACAGGTAAGGACAAACATTTAACGAAAGCTAACCATAATAATTATGTATTTAGTGTATCATCAAAGGCTCAAAAAATTTACTTAAGTATAAGACTTCTATTAAAGAAAAAATACGTTGCTTACAGAGTCCAGTCTTCTTTCCAGTTTTTTTTTTCATCGTGGATTTTACACATTTTAAATCCTTCGCACACTGAAACTTAACAACCCATCTAAGTAAATGAGAAACGTTGCGTTCGTTGGGAAAGGAACTGGATCTCATTCATACTTTAGGCTGCAGAATCGTTTACACAACACTAAAATAATCAATGAGTCCACAAAGTTAAGTCAGCACACCGCGATGAAATGAATTCTCCGTCGACGCTCGTCCTGTTTTCCTCGTGACAAATTGGGGGCACATCAGCGGCGCAAATAGAATTCTTGAGGTGTGGAAATGAGACTGGGGACCTATTCCCTCGACATCCTGCCTGCCTAAAAAGGGGACGTCCAGGAAGGAAAAATACAGTTCCTATGGGATTTAAGGCTAAGGGAAGGTGACCAAGAGTACCGCTGGCATATGCGGCACAAAAGAAAGAGGCAGAGGTGGGAGAATACACTATTCACGCGCCATTTGACTAATGCATTTTGAGCTGTGACTCTAAATGGGAGCAAGGCGAGGAGAGAAGCTGAAGGAGTCTGAAAACGTGTAAAAAGTAAGACACGAAAGATATATAGCATCGTAAGGTTTGGTTATGCGATACATTTACACGAACGTATTATTTTCTGATTGCATGAATGATTTTGGTGGACCGGAACGGAACATGAACGAATGAATGAACCAAATTAGAACAGGTTATAGTTTCTGTTCATGAGTTCCCACAAGTTGGGTGGTCATTCGGTACATTTTGTCGTTCATTCTCGCGTTCATACATTTACAGTTTAACTTTAACTTGTTAATGTATCGTCCAACCAGGCTTTAAGATGCTATATTTCTATCTTACTTAACGTTTTTGTCTCTCCTCGCCTTGCTCCCTTACAGAGTCACTGATCAAAATGCATTATTCAAATGGCGTGTGAATAGTGTAATTTCTCCCGGGATTGTGGGAATCAATTGCTCAAGCACCTGTGGGTATGCGGATAGGATAAGTCGCTTGACAGTTATTAATAAATTAAATTAATGTGTTTTTGGCTCATTTCCGCCGAAGTGTGCATAAAAATTTTATATTGTTCACGTCTGTTATAGAAACTTGAATATGAAATTGTCCGCCGTAAACCTCAATTCACAAGGAGAAAATGTTTTCGAATTCACCCAGAGCACCTTCACATGTTTACTAGTGATGGGAGAGGGAGTAAAATGAGAACAGAAGGAATGGAAGGATATGCTAATCCCTTCACTTAAACTATCAAGGCACACTGCAAACTAATACAACACGTTGCAAAACAGTGGAGCGAGCGATAAAGAAATGGAAACAACGGATCCAGCAGGTAAGTTGTTGGATCCTAGCAATCTCGATTCGATTTCAGCTGAAAGTGAATGATTTCTGCATAATTGAGGAAGTTTAACCACCATTACACCCATATGAAGTAGAATAGGATAAAGAGTTCTTATTCATTAGTAATGAGTAATTAATTCAAAAAAAAGTAATTGAGACTTATGGGGAAGGCCTTCAGAAAGAAAATCAAGGAACTATCATGGGGAAAGGGAAAAATGAAGGACTACAGTAACTGGAACTCTTCAGATCATGCAAAAGACTGTGACTGACCAGTTAAGAGCCATGCCAGTTTAAGATTTCTACACAACGACTACGCCGGTGCATAGCTGCCCAAGGGAACTACTTTGAAGGAAATAAAATTGTTGGTTGAATAAAAAAATAAAACTTTTAGTCAATGAAAAATTAGTCTCATTACTTTTCTCACACACCACGTATATTAGTATGGTAGCGCATGCATATAACTAATTATCCGTCAAAGGTTTTCGCACTCTAGCTAATATAAAGGTAAGGTAACAATTCCGTACTTATGTCCCCATTATATACCCAGACTTAAAGAGAAGTGATACTACATCAGAGGCTGGAGAACAAGGAGGCTGAAAGCAAGGAAAAATTCGTTGGCGGAGGAAGCCAGGCAACATGGCCAGGGATTAACTGATAGGAAAGAATACAAGGCTAAAAAAAGGCGATATGTTTTTAAAAACAGCGTCATTGCATAAATAAGACGGACCGTACTGGTAAAAGAAATCCAACTCAGGCCCTTTGTCAAAACGGTGTGTAACAGCAGCGTAAAAAATGATGAAGTGAATACAATCACTCAAGTGCTCCCTAAAACAATATTTTTCGTCACAATGCTTGAAACTTAACCTGCACTCTTTAGTTGAAGCATTGAATGAAGATGTGATTTTCCAGATGAAGCTATTAATTATACCAATCAAAATCCAAATTATGCACTTGTTTAAAACTACTGAATAGAAATATGTGTTCCTAGGTAAATATTAAGATATTATTTGTCTTAAATTTTGTGTAAATACGGTTAATATTTCATGTTTCAAAGTAAATTGAACATTAAAAATGTCTTCATGTACAATGAAGAAACCCTAAACAAACTTAATGAAAGAAACACTTGCAATTCTCCACGATTATAAACCTTCATTCTCGAATAGGTTTCGGTGTTACTATTTTGTATTATATTATTGTGAAACCATTTTGTACCTTGAAGATGATACGTTAACAACGAAACCTAGGTTGGGAATAAATGTTTATAATCGTGGAAAATTGCAAGTGTTTCTTTCAACTTGGAAAAATTCCACTCCATCACGCTAAATTCATCTGATTTTAACCTAAACAAACAATCAAAGCAAAGGTAATCACTAGGGATGGGCGGATCAAGGATTTTTTCGAATCCGGATTCGGATCGGATACTTGATTTTCGGAGCCGGATCTTTCGAATCGGATATTTTCGGATCCAAATGCATTTTCCTACAATTCCTGCTATAAACTGAAGAATTATTCAAGTTTATTCTGGGTACGTACAATTTAAGGAATGCTTTTTAGATTTTCATACACATTTTAATATTTTTATAAATTCAAAATCATTTTTATAGGCTTTCAAGTTGTTTTTTTTTTAACATCTTTACATGCTCAGGACCTAAACTGTTACGCTTGGGTTTGCAAATGAAAATAGGAAAAATCTTTGGATAAACCACTGACCAGTGGCGAAGGACAAGAATCGCATGCAACGGCACATTAGAGGAGAGAATCGGAACTCTTTCCACCCTTACGCATTCAATGAAGCTAATATTTAAAATTTCGGATCCAGATCCGATGTCTTCCGCGACTTTAGATCCGATGTCTCCGATGAAGGGCAATATCCGCGGATATTTGCATCCGAGGTATCCGATCCGACCATCCCTAGTAATCACGAGTAAACTTTTCTCGGTTTTCCGCGCGGGTAAGATATTCTAAGAGCGCCTACGTTTCGGGTACCGGCTCCTCACCCATTCTCAAGGCTTTTCATTTTCAGAATAGGTGACGAAACCCGAAACGCCGAATATTTTACCCGGGCGGAAACCCGAGATAAGTGTAAATTTTCTGTTCGCCGGGAAACTGTAAAATCATACGTAATCAAGAGTGCCACAAGGACGCAGAAGGATATAAATGAAAAGCAGATAAACGAAAGAAAAGATGTCAAAAAAAACTTTCTTGCACTGTTTGCATTTTTGAGAAATGATTTCCAACACGAATGAGGAGGTGTGGAGTAGGTTGAAGGAGGAAAGAGAACTATTGACTCATAGAAGTGGAGGTGGCAAGGAAGAATGTGCAGGTACTTCCACTACTACTGAATCTAATACCAATAGAACATACTGGCGAGGAGGAGCCGGAGCGGGCGACGTATGAAAGGAGTCAGCAGGGCGTAACGGAGCTAATCAGGTCGTTGCAATTCGCAGAGTCGCGGGGACTTTGGACGAGGAGCGTCGTGGGGGGGCGCGAATCGGTAGGGCGTGTGTAGGAGGAGAGAGAGAGAGGGCGCCATCGAGAGGAGACAAATAAAGGACGATCGATGAGAGCCGCGCTCCGTGCATACAAAAGAAAGCGTCACCGTAGAGGCCATTAGATCGACTAAGCCTCGCGGCCGATCGGATGACTACGTGCTCCAAGGAGCCCCCGAGGATTACGCAGGAATATCGAGCGTGTAAAACGCGGACTGTCTTGCAGGAGGAAGACAATAGACGCCTCCCGCCTCCTCCCGTTACTCGGGAAAGGGACAGGCGGTTGAGGTCATTTGCGACATTTAGGTGGCAGCATCATGCAATATCCAGCATCGTTATACGCAGAGCCGACGTCATTGATTTCAATCACATCCCTGATTAAGTGTGTATTCGGTTTCGTTCATCAAATTTATTTATTTATTTTTGATCTTTCGTTATTTAAGTGGCAGTACCATGCGATATCAAGCATCTTGATTTGAAGAGCCGACGTCATTTATTTCATCACATCTCTTACTAATTTTGTATTAAGTTTCGTTTATCAAATTTGTAGTCACATAACCTCCATTACAAATTACACTGTCGGATTAAAACTTCCTCCATCGGAATAAAGAGGGAGTTAATACCTAGGAAGATAATTCTTTATCTCCTATACAATACTTCCCGTACAGTAGTAACCTCGATTTAAAACTATAATTAAAATCTTTGTTATAGAGATGATTTTCACAAGCTCATTCTTTGGCTCACCGAATAGATTCTCTTTTTGTACATAGGCTGGGATTTGGAAGTTAAGGAGATTGACATTCTTGAGGAGGATGGACAGGAAAGATAGTAGCTTTGTCCCAAAATAATATTAAGGACACAAACACAAACTTCCCTCACGAGTATAGTGAGATAATCGAAGTCCCTCAGTACGCCAGAAGTCCAACAGTTCGAAGGCAAATACATCGAACAGTGCAGTATCCACATTAGGTTATTAACTAAGTATATCGCTGCTGCTGAATAATTACAAATATTAACCTATCCTGGTTTTATAATCACCTGTGCAGAAAGTAAGATGTTCCACACTCAGCACAGGAAACGTACACGCCTAAATTAGTAAATATAAATTTCAAGCATGGGCTCCAGGTGAAAATCATACTTTTTTATCCTTAAAATTTTTTATCCAAGCTCTCAAATCAAGATTAACATACGATTATTTGCTTACAACGCTGTCATTTACCTTGAAATTAGTAATCACTCTGACTTTGAAATTCCATCATCGGATTAAAACGATGTTCATATGTAGGGCCAAGAGTGGGGACTCAATCTTAATCTGAGAAAATGTACGGCGGTACATTTTTCGCAGATGTCGTCCAATAGGGTAGTTTCCTTCATCAAAGAAAACGAAAGGCATTGATTGCGATTCGTTACCCACCATTAGTGTATTCATAATACACAAATTATTTGATTTTTGAAATACCGGTTTAGACGAATGGCAAGGGTCAAATTTATCCTCATTTGAAAAAGGCCAGATTGGCGCCCATGCGATTCCACTCCACGTGACGTCACAGGGACCTAGTTTCTACACGAGAGGATAGGAGTTATACATCGTCTGAGGTTACCAATGCATGCATGAGGCACAGAGCTCAGGGAAACATGTCTTAATAATCACCTACTTAAACTGGCTAAGGTCGGAAAGTTTTCTTCGTTTGATAAGGTATTAATAAACCTTTTTTAAGCCAAGCGCTACCATTCAGCAAGGTACTCAGCTACCCGCTGGCAGCCTGCGACGTATCAGCGCTAAGCCTCGCCTCAAGGTCACCTCACCGGGCGGGAGGGGGAACCAGAAATACGACGTACGGAGATATTTCCCGGCATTCATACTTGAGCGTCGCGTTTTCGCGCGCTTGAAAATTTTCACTTTTCATTCAATCGCGAAAAATATATATCGTCATTTAAAAATCTAAAAGCGTGAAATACGTACTTCAGGAGTAATAATCTTACGATTAAGGCAATAAAAAAATAATAGGAAACCACCCTATTATCCCCATGTGTATACTGTGGAGTAATAAACGCGTAAACATAAAGGTAAAGTATTTAGAAGTTACGATAATTTCGAATCAATTGTGAGGGACACACATAAGAAATGGTAGGACGAGAAAGTAAAATAGACGTGTTTTTTCGTTCGGCCAAAACGTGAATATGTAGCGATCATATGAGATCCGGTGCAGGAAGACTTATCAACTTAATAAAACACAATAGAAAGCTACGCGATCCATAAAAAAATGCTACGGGAGTACAGAAAGCGTCACACTGATGTTAAACGAATTAGGCTTGGAGCAGCAAGAGACTGAGGAAACGCGCTAGGCTAAGACTGTTTGAGAAAAAGAGAATGTATATATCTAAAAGAGCGACACGGAGAATATTATATTAGGACTCCAACTTATTTCCAGATCCGACAGAAACGATAAATTAGAGATATATTTTGCTGAACGGATAGGTACGGAAATTCGTTTTCCCCCACACGATAAAGGACTATAAAAAATGCAAGGCATTATTTCGTTAGAGCATTTCCTTTTCGTATGCAAATGGCTGGTGTCCTAACATCCCCCGCCACACGCCTATCGAGGCTACTTGCGGGGAATTATGTAGATGTATCTCATTTAGCACTCGTAAAAGAAAATTCGAGCCAAGCAATAATTTATGACACTTAAAACTTTTATTTTTTTCTTCAGTTTGAACGCGTGACATTCCACGCTTTTCTCATTGCTACTTTTTCTTGCTAACCGTAAGAAAATACGAAAAACAAAATAATGAAAGAAGAATTAACTTCGAGTTTGGAACCACAAATATTCATTCCAAAATCCTCTTTCTTTCCTTCAACGTCCTCTAATGAGAAGTTACGATAATTGTCGTGAGTATAACCAGGCCTGCCGCTGAATTATAAATGATGCGTACTGGGAAACATTTCAGAGACTGCGTGTACTTTGAATTCATTTTATGGTATGAAGAATGAAATTATTTGTGACTAGTGGTTATTTCTGGCCGTATAGTACCTACTCATATTTTATATAGAGTAACCTTTGAGTATTATTTAACTTTATTTATCATGTATTCGAGTATTTTGAGCGCAAAATATATTTAAAATTCGAGTACAATGAATATACCAAGGATAAAAATTGGAATAACTCTACGAAATACATTTTTAATGAATACAAATTAGTTTTTAGTATATCGGGACTAGCCACGGTCATAACTTTTACAGGTGTCACCCGCAATGCACAAATTATGCGAAACATCCACAGAGAAAAAAATCATGTCCGGTTGTATCCTAAAATATCCACATGGATTTAAATGGAATTTTATGTTACTATAAGAAATATATGTTACTACAACGATGAATATAGTGAGAATTTTGTTAACGAGATTCCCATTGCCAACAACCGACGCAACATAACTTCCCTCTTCCTTACATTAGTGGAGCAAAACATCGGTTCCTAAAAAAAAACGAATTTTTTCCTTCATAGATCAAATAGCAAAGCTTTCAAAACCGTTTAATATGAATGGAGGGAAATTATTTACCATCATCATCCCACCATTATAGTGACACCATCTAAGAAAATCACCCTCACGGACTTATCAGTTATCACTACTATTTTATAAAGGAAAGGCTTAATAAGATTTGGAAGAGCTTTTCAGATAGCCTAATATTATATTTCTGTATGCTATAAGCCGTGAAAAAGGGACATTAATGCATTAAAAAATTTCTAATCCTTTGTTAACACATTTTATACCAAATGAAAAATTTGTAAGTCGCAAAGAAGCTGAAAAATTAGTTGGGACAGGTTAAAATGAACAAAATACCTACATCCGATAAAAATTTATCAGGGCTCCGTTTTTTTTATTTGAAGATCTATGCATCATTCAAGATTAATCAGTTCATTGCGCCCAAATAAGTGAAAAGAGAACGATAATATTCGAAAAATACGACTTCGAAATGAATAACAATTTTTAAAAATTCGTTTCTTTTTCATAAGTTTCATGCATGCCCTCATACTAAATGACCACTGATCACTTAATTCGTTCAAATAAGCAGGTACCGCAGAATTAAGTAAAATATTTGTGAATGTAATAATTGTCTAGACTAGATAAATAAATTTCCAGGAAATAATATTAATCGTATATTAGGAAGTCTGTTGGCATGAATGAATAAAATATTATAATACAACGAGGGATAACAAAAACTGAAATGTAAATATTTCAATGTTTATCAAAGCATAGTTTAGTATTTATGAGCGAGCTAAATTTTTTTACATCAAAATCCATATAATTTTCACCTAAATAACATCGGCAGATAGAAAGGAAGAGATTAAAATGCAAGAGCGTAATCCCAGAGCGTAATCCCGTAGTATGATTGATATGTGAACTCTTGGCTCTTTCAGCAAAAAAGATGCCGCCGTATATAATAATGTAAACGGGCATTTCCTCCAACTAATTATTCGCATTGGCCAACGGGAATGGGAAACGAGGAAGGCGATACAGAATGCTTCGAAAGAAAAAATTCCCAGGTGCAGTAATAATTTCAAAATTTTTGCCGGTCGGATTTTTAAATTGCACTCGCGGTGGTCGAAGAATTCAGCGGTAGAATGTTGCCACGAGGGAAGGGTTGGAATTCATTACTGGGTCAAGCGAGAGCGCCGCCGATATGACCCAGAGGGAGGAAAAGGTGGAAGTACCAACCGCCGTAGGGAGAGGGGAGAATGAGGAGGAGGAGGGGGAGTTTGGGGGAGGGGAGAAAGGGAAGGGGGGGTCGGAAGGTGAAGCGACACGGGAGGACATCTTGAGTACCCTAATAAGACGAGAATCCACTTCCTCCCATTCTCAGTCCACGTGTTCGCCTTTAAGTGAACTTTACTGTATTTCGTTCAGGGCTAACTTCAAAACAGGGCATAAGGGAGTGCATTTGATAACCGATCATTATATCGCTAATAAATTGTTTCGAGATATGCAATGCTTCATTCAAATCGCTTTTTACCTAGAGGTAGAAATACGCTTTTAGGTATGCGTCGACAATAGGGTCATTAGCACCGCCCATTGTTCCGAGCGTAAAAGGAAGCTTCTTTCTCTCTGTTTTTAGTATTCAGTATGAAAGGGTCTCCAGTCAATTAACATTACAAGAATTAGACAATGGCTGTATTCATGACACAGAGGATTACATTATTTAAATCATTTTTATTATTACCCCGGGCGGTTTGTATTCGTCCGTACCCTCCAGCGTTATGTACATCTTAGTTTCTGGACGCAATATGCATGTTATTATTGTATGATGGTGGGTGTGCTAACGCCTTCCACCTATCCAGGCGGTTTGCGGTGTGGTACTTGTGTATAATACCCGCCTTAACGATGCAATAATTTTCAAAATATAGTCATTCTTAGTGGGAAAAAATAGTCGGTATGGGAGACGAAATATGAGTTAAAATCCGTGAAGTACTCTCTCTCTCATAATAAAAAAGTTATCGATGGAGTCTGGAGAAATGGACAATAGAAATAGACGACTAAACGATGATTTGTGACACAATGGCAGGAAGCTGATTGTTTAAAAATATGTATATTTCTAAAATGTAAACTGCACACTTGTGCGAATGAATCTTTTATATATTAGACTTTGATGTAAATATTCCGAGATTGCATTGAAACTCTTGTCTTCTACTCTTGTCTCCCTACAATGGATCTCGAGAAAAAATGATTCAATGCCTCAACACATTGAACGGAAATTTATTTTTAGGCACTTCGTCGACAATAAAAAAGAATAACAATCAGCATTATCAGTAGAAGTAAGAAATATGATTGAACTTATATTTCTAGATAAAATAATGAGAAGTTATAGTTAGTATCAAAATATTTATAAACAATGTAATACAACTCAAGTATTATTTTTCCCTCCAAGTGCTCAAGCTGGCTGTATATCAATAGATAGAATCTACATACCAACACTCCAACTTATGCGAAATAAAACCCCTTGAGTGTAAACAAAATACATTAAAGTTGACTTTTAGCACCTCACAATCTCATACAAAAGGTGGTAACTTCGATGAATTAAACAATATCCTGAATTTATAATTTAAAAAACAAGTGAATTTCACCCTTAGAGCCCGTGGTAAGCTATCTACCCTATGGTAATTCTGTAGAAGTAGTATACTCTGCCTTGCAACACTGCCATTAATTATGAAGCAAGCCAAAAAAATAACAGGTTGATACATTGATAGAGTATCTATATCGATGGATCCATCAAGACGACCAGTAATAACCTAGCTGTTAAAAAATCTAATTATGAAATGGAAGTTTGACGGAAAATAGAGTGAAAAGGTACCAAGTCACGGCAGGACAAGAGTAATGTCTTTACACCGTGTTCAAATTAGGGCTCCATTAGATAATGGTTTTAGCATTGAACACCACGTGACTAACATGATTACCATGTTATCCTCTGTCTGAACATTCATAATTCCCCTGAATACTGAAAAAACAAGTGCACAGGATATATATATCGGCAGACCAATCATCACAAACAGAAAAAAACTCAAATTGAATCCCAAACTAAGAATAAGATGAAAATATAGTGCGAAAATAAAAGAGACAAAATTGAAAACCACGGAACGAAGACAAGTAATGCCTTTCAAGCTGTCTTCAAATGAGGGCGCTAAGAGCTAATGGTTTTAAATTCCCTCTCTCTCTCAACCCATCCTCTCTTTTTTCCCATTCTATAAAAATAAAAACTTGAAAACACTCGTGATTCGTGGCAGAGGAGAGCTCCTCTGCTCTTTCTCTCATCTCATTGCGGACCTTTTCGGATCATCGATCGAATACTCCCCCTCCCTTTCTTCCTTTCACCCTCCCCTCTCCAAACCCACCCCCACTCCCTCTCCCACACCAAACCTCTCTCGTTCTCTCCCCCTCTCTCTCTCTTACTGTAATCCCCCTCCCCACTCTCCACCTTTCAAATCCTTAAAGGCCCGTTCGCAAAAGCTTAACTTGGCTCACTATCATCCAGACGTATGAGTAACACATACAGGTAATCAAAACACAAGACTCTATCAAGCGTGAATCGAAGTTAAAACTAAGTTGAATGCAAGGATACTAGGTTGTATAATTATTACCTACACCACTTTTTTCACAGTAGATCATTTTTTAAGCCTAGAAGAGCTACCAGGAATAACAAAGATGATAATAGTAATTTTGCTAAACACTTAATATGGCTATTGACCAAATGTTTTCGGCGGACTAGATTAAAAAGAAGTAGTGGCGTAACTGGATGCAGTTTTCCAGGAAATGGCTCATCATTTACTACGAGAATAATTAAGTATGACTTTTAAATCTAATGCCACTCTCAGAAGGTTGCTTATAAAATGTAAGGATCCGAAAGATCTATTAGACAGATGTGGAGTGCATTCGATGAAATGCAGCAAATGCAACAGTATCTACATAGGGCACGTAGGAAGAAGCTTCAGTGCCAGGAAAAAGAACATTAAAGTGCCTATAGAAATAACGAAGATGGTAAAAGTAATCTTGCTTCACACTTGACATGTGACTGGCATAGGGGTGAATTTGAAATGAATATTTTAAAATTATGCAACAACAGTCATGAATTAGAATATAGAGAGCAGTAAGAAATTGTAAAAATATTTATAACCAGGATAACAACAAAAAGGAAACATTTACCCATCCTTTACCCCTATTTTGGCGTCCATTTCTGCATTCATCTCTTTTGCCGTTACGTAAGTAAGGTTACAATAATAAGATGAGTAGATAATAATTTACCCTTGATTACAATGGTTATTCATCGAAACCCAAGTTGCTTTATTTAAAACAAGTGCTATAAGTAATGGTAATTCAATCAAGAAGCCTTACAATGAAATATCACGCAGTAAAAAAGGAGTTATTGATTTAAAAAAACATTAAGTGAGCCTTATCACATTGGACTTCGCAATTTCAAATTAGAGAATAGTTTATTATAGCCATTATTCTACGGCTTCTTCGCAAGCTTTCATATCAAGGTTGATTATAACGGTGTAGTTGTTTTTGGTCCTTGTTACTGATGCCATGAACTACTAATTGTATAGAGCGTACAGCCATGTTATTAAGGACTGATTCCTTATTGATACACATTGCAATCTGTATACTTAGAACCAATATCAATTGAGGCAACTAAGATTCATATTTTCTTCAGCATTTTTTCATACATAAATCTCATATCTGCACTTGCCTTCAACTTATATTTATGAGAAAAATTAAAAAATAACTATTTGATGGTGATTAGAAATATTATTTTCTTATCTTATCTCCCGCTAATAGCTGTGCATGCCTCATGATGATTAAAAACCATTTTTAACCTTTAATCACATGCGGGCAAAAACCTTTAATTAAAACCTTTAATCATATACTGGCAATGGTTATTGGCTGTTAATGGCTGGCAATATTTATTTTACCACCGTAACATTAAATGTTTGAATATTGTTATCCAGTGTTGTTAGAGAGTTGTTGATGGTTGGAGAGAGGGATTGCTGAGGAAAATGGAAAAGGAAATTGGTGCTCGATGGAGTTAGACAAAAAAGAAAAGTTTAATTTGAAGAAAATAAAAAGCACTATGGAAAAAAACAACCGCCTGGCTTTACACCACTGATTTTGCCTTTTCAGCTTTAATCTGAGCTTTAATCAACTGGCAACAGCGCCTCGTCGAATAACGCTATTTTTTATACTATGTTCTCGTGAACCAACAAACGCTCTTCTCCATAAAGTCAACTATTTGCGGAGAGACGTCGTGGAACAACATATCGAATGGTAAACAAAGATAAAAGTGTTGCCCACAAATTTTATTATAATAGCTTACTACTCACGTGTTTCAAATGTTACCATCGTAAAACGTGTAGTAAGCTGTTACAATAAAATCTGTGGGCAATACGCTCCTCCCCAGTTTTCGAATTCATAGCTACGCTAAGTTGCTACAGACGAAGTATTTTACCCCCTTTCCCCAACCCCTCTCTCCCCTTACTCAGGTTCCATCGTTGGTAGGCACGCATCCAAGATGTGAGGGAACTCTCTCGTTCCGTGGAGAGAGAAGCGAAAATTTAGGGGTTTTTTCGGCTCCACGGAAGAATATATACGATGGTGAAGGGGTGGAGGGTAAGCATGAGTGGAAGTAGGGGTAGCTGGCATCCAGGCCTTCCCATTCAGTCGTCCCGTTTTTCAACCAGAATGGCCCCATTTTTTCCGAAAACATAAATTCCTACGTCAAACTCTGAATATGCGCCGCTCATTTTTTTAGTACCATTCTGGGATTATCAGAAAGCATCCCGCTCTTACTTCCGTATTTATTTGCGATGGGATACCATCGTGTTTACGAATGGTGCATGTACTTACATTAAAAATTCCTTGCAAAAAAGTCCTTAAAAAAGGGTCAAATCATAATCCATATTAAGCCATGTTCGTGCAAAATATGCTGCAGAACTCAGCGATGCTATGTATTAATTTGACCAGTAATGCATACCTACCATCTTGATTTTTGTTCTTGGGTTAATTATAAATAAAATTTAAACGTTTTACCTACATGAGGGTCATTCAATAAGTCTTTAGAAAAACATATAAAATCAAATTGTATTGGGTCAATTTTTTATATTTTTCATTATAGCCATCTTTCAGCCATATAAAATTTTGTAAGCATTTTTCCAAGCATTTTAAGCCGTCCAAAAACTAGAATTTCGGGATCTCCTCAAAATAGACATAAGTTTGGTCGATGACCTACTCCTTAGAATGTAAACTTTTGTCCGCAAAGCCATTTCTTTAAGTTGTGAGATTAGAAAATGTCACCAGAGGCCAAATTTGGTGAACACGGTGAGCTGTGTAATACTTAAAACTTAAATTCTATAATTTTGGCCATTAACTCTGAACAGGTGTGCAACAGTGCATTGTCTTGTTGAAGGAAGAAAATTTTCTGCTTCAAATGAGGACGCCTTTCCTGATTTCTAACATCAACCGTTCCAATATCGATGCAAAATGCTCTCCTGTTATCGTTTTTCCCTTTTTCAATTAATCGATGTAAATTATTTCGTAGACATTTCAAAATCTAATTGTCATGACTTGACCGGCCCATTTCAACATCTCCGCTTGCTTTGGAGCCCGTTCATCCTCAAAATTCTTTTGTTTTACCTATTATTTTGCCTCTGCAGTGTAGTGAGGAATCCGTATATCATCAAAAGTTATGAATTGATGCGAAAATTCCTCAAGATTGCGAAGGAAAATCGCCAAAACAGACTTTGAGTTTGACCACACGATTGCGTTTATTCTCCAATGTGAGAAAACGCGGCAGCAATCTTGTCAATATTTTTTTCACACCCAAAGTTTTGTGCAAAATTAAAGTAATTGTTCGTTGCGATATGCCCGTGACTTTTCCTTTATCACGAACTTTGATTCGTCTACTACCACATCGTGGATTTTGCCAATCAACTTGCAGGAGTAGACACTTCCAAAGAGCGTCCGGGAAAGTATTAATTTTTTTTGATGCACGGAAACGCTTTCACTCATTTACCCAATTGTAAATAGTTTCCAACACAGGAGCAGATCCTCCATTAGCTTTCATTCAAGATAAATTTGATATCTTTCGGCGTTAACCCTTTCAAAAAAAAAGTGTTTGATCACCGCAGAAAACTAAATTTTATCCATTTTTAAAATCAAATCAAAGTTGGTCACTACAATCGGCAGCAGCAATGAAATTATGGGATGGATACACCTGAAACGATAACAGCTGACTTATCCCGAATCCTACATTCTAGTCAAGATTAATTTTTTATACTAAGAGCAATTTCTTGAATATTCTAAGGACTTATTGAATGACCCTGGCATTAAATGATTGAAGAGCGGTAACAGTAAAAGGTAATAATGAACCAATACAAGGAAATGAGGGTAGAAATATAATGCACACTTGTGACCATGTTCAGCACAAGGATTAATGACGATTTCATTTTATATCATCTTCTCTTGCAACTTAAATAAATTTTCGAGTTTATAAATATTAAATAATTAAATTCTAGGAATATTCTCCGGTAGAACGCGGTAGAATTGCCGAATAGTGTCTTGTCTAAATTCATTTACACCCCTAACTCCTTTAGATATTATGCTCATACTCTCTTGACTCCCTCTATGAAGTAAATTGAGAATTGATAAACCATTCACAACGAAATTTTGAAAATATTATCAGTACTTACGGCGCATAACGGCGAAATAGCTTCTTTTGAACGCTCAATTACCTCTTTTTTACAAAAAAATCACTACCTATATTTGAGCGATCAATATTTTTGCGAGCATAATGGAACCTTATGATTAGAAATAATATGAGAGAAAGACAAATAGAGTATTTGGGAACAAATAAGAGCGGAAAGGATCGAATAAACCCTAGTTGAAGAGGAGGATAAGAGAAAAAGGGACGTCGTTCCTCGCAAGAGTCCTCCCAAGCGCTTGCCTAACTCACACACCCACTCGTTGAAGCCGCGAAGAGAAAATCCGGGAGGAGTTTTATCGATGGCCTACTGGTAGTCATGAGCGTTTAGCCGGGGCGGCATATCAAAGGGGAGATATGTTCCTGCGGAGATAGGCGTGGGTGTCATAAGGAGTTGGCGCAGACGGGGATGAGAAACTTCCAAGAGATGCAGTAATGGCGCCTGCACTAAAGACAGTCGGATCCATAAAAAAAAGAAAAAAAAGTTCTATTTTTCTTCGAAGAGGAGAAAGAAAAAAAGTAACATTTCTTTCATCTCCCGCGAACCGAACGCCGAGCGAAAAATAAAGAGAGGAATCAAAAAGTGATCCCTGATCGCGGCGCGGATTGTGAGTGCAAGCGAGCGTAAAAACGGGGATGTCTTGCGGGATTTCCCCGCGTCGAGGCGTCGGTAGCCGCAAGACGGAGGAGGAACAGCAGCAGTGCCCTGGCGAGCAGAGGAGGATAATGTCGTGATTGATGCTAGAGCCTTAAGCCTGTAAAAGTGCTTACTTGGAGGATCAAGTCTTTTGGAGGCGAATCGTAAGTTTAACGGATCTGGTTCAAAGTCTTTTGTGCACTTCGGCAAATCGGCCATCCTCTCTTACCTTTCTGTTGAACGTACTGACCTTTTGGAAGCTATAACTTAAAATTTCGAATAAACTGAGGTGTAGAACTTCTAAAGCTTTTTATACATATTAAATCCATTCCTTCAACTGATATTTTAGCATATTGTATGAATAATTAAATTACTCACAAGGTACCCAAATTTCAAAATCAATGAAAACAGATAATTGTCGAACATTTTTTTCTTGCAGAGTGAAGATATATGTCCAAAATGGTATTCTCACAAAGTGAAGTGTTCATTGGGAGTGGGGGCATAAACGGATCACACAAGAACTCCATTAAAATATTAAATATGATATCAAAAAAAGAATTTTGTCGTTTTATAATTTTGTCAGGTAAGAAAATTAGATTGTATGGCAAAATATTTGAGATAGGACTATTGCTAGAAAGACTTAGAATCAATATATTTTCGTTCCATTTCGCCGTCAATGTGCGTAATTATTCAGTAATGTGTCATCCTTTACATCTACCTATTTATCTATTTCTCTATATGTCAAGTAAAATGTCCAGTCAAAAATATTTGGCAATTACTAGGCGTCGGAAGCCATTTCATTACCCTCAAGTTAATCCTCTTAATGACCAGAATCCAGAAAAAAATGCCAAACGTTCATTTCAAGAAGGCCATCACTGACCAACAGGAATTCACAGTTTTAATAATTGTTAATCCATACCTTAGGTTTTACTACCCGTTAGATTTCAACAGGGCACCTTTCACCAGTGTACACGGATATATTGCCGATAAATTTTTCGCTTCCCCTCTCCCTACACCATCAGATCTTTCCTGTTCCGCAAAAAGCATTATGTGCGTACATCTATGCCTATAATGTCCTGCTTTTTACATCGGCCTATCCACCACGCCCCTTTGTATCCGAATGAAGGCGCATCGCTCGCCTGGCAATAGTGTATCCTCCCTTTCTGTCTCTCTTCCAGTTACTATCCTTGCCTATTCCCACAACATTTTATTGGCCTACAACATTTAACAAGTGGGAATATTGGCCTCGACTTGGAGCAGGCGTGAATTTGGGCTTTTCGTGTTTTCTGCACCAAGAATCTACCGCGTCCACTAAATCACCACCAATTCCCATCAACTTTTTTCCATCAATACATTTATCAAATATTTTTCCCCTACATCTTTCCCTTCTTCCTCCGTTCCTGCACTTCAAAATTTTTTTTTCCAATTCATACCTGTGTTTCTATTCTCTCGATTAGCCGGGCTTCGTCTCATTGAAAATTAGAGAAAAATCTTCCTCATAAGCTCCATAATTTTTACAGTCTGATTATGTGTTTTTGTGAGTCCACCGTAAGGCAAGAGGAAGTTTTAACTTCTGTAATAATTTAATTATCAATGAAATTAAAAATTACCAAACAGCACACATTGAGAAACTTATTAATTATAATGGACAGTATTTGCGATTAAAGGAGATATTCATTAACTTTTCCGCGAGAAATTAAAACGATAGTGCACCTTAAAATCGTAAAAGTCAAATTAATGGCAACTATCCTTTTGTGCAATAGTAAGACGTCTCCGTTGAGAACTACTCACCAAAATAAAAGTTACTAAAAGAGATATTTTGAACTGCATAGACAAAAAATGCTCTCCCAAGCGCTAGAAGCTACACTCTCGTCTTTCCAGAAAGGAGTTTACTAGAAAAAAAAACACCAGCTAGCCATCTAAAGCTGCAGAAGAGGTCAAATAAACCCAAAATGCGTGCGTTGGACCTCTTCAATGGGGGACAAAAAAAAGTATATAAACCCGAGACCCGACGAAATACGTGCCATTTACGCCACTAGCAGAGCCAAACTTACTTCCGACAACCCACCTCGATCGATCCCCGAAGAGACTTTCCCCCCGACCAGCGCTTAGCGAAAATATACCTCCCCTTGCTTCTTGGGCTCTAGCAATGCGTGGAAGGAGGCGGAGGAGAGCTGCTATAAGGAGGGAAAAGGACAGGGAAGAAATCACTTGAGGGAGGAGCGGATTAGCACACGGGAGAGAACCCCTGTTCACAACAACTTGGCTTAACTCGGCGTAACAAAAGACTATTGAAGGGCGTGTACTAGTTCACTACAACTTAAAGCGATTAAACTCAGCTTAACATCGTCATTAGTTGACAAAAACTATTATACCTAAGGAAAATAAGTAATAGTAGTACCAATTGCGCAGCGTAGTAAAAGGCATAACATAACTGATAATTTCAGGTTTAACTATGAGAACCTTTCCATTTGAAAGTTAAAAGAATAAAAATGTTTAAGGTTCACTGAAATTATTTTAACACTGGATGATAACTTGACCCGATCTGATGAAGTAACTAATTTATGAGACAAACCGACATGACGATGTTACTAAGTTATAGGTCGTGCCTGTTAAAATATTTTAGTGAACCTTATGCTATTTGAATCTTTTGAATTCATTATTGAAAGAAATAAGTAAGGGCTATTATAATGATGATACTTAGTGTCAATCAAGAGTCGAAATTCTTCTCAAATTCCATCGATATGCTTTGAAATTTCTCAAAATTGATTTCATAGTCGTAGAAGAATTTAATTTTGCCGTTTCTTCATGGTATAAAACGGCAAAGATTCATTCCTTCAAATCCTACGATAAAGGATTTCCACCAAGTCACGCCCGCTGCTATTACTTAGATTCCATAATTGTTGCGTACAGAGATATGTGATAGGTAAAATATATCAGCCAATCGGACTGGGTCTTAACACTTATAAATTCGTAAATATCCTTGGATATTGTCATCTGAAGCAAATATGTAAGACAAATATAACAATATTGCTTAGGTAACATATTTATTACAAAGGATTAATTCTCAAGAAAAGTAGTCGGAAAAACAAATAACACAGATGTAAAGGTAGAAAAGAGAAACTCAAAAATTGATGATGCATTAGCAGGAAGAACGCAAAATATACTGTGGCAATAAATAGGGATTTATCAGTTAAAGTGATTATAAATAACTTCTTTGTTTTATAGGTATTGGGATTTCCCTTTAAACACCTTCTAATGACGCGGAGCCCATACCTCTTTGGCCACGTCGTTCCACATGCTATAATCAACAACTAGAGCTGATTTCTGATACGTAGTGGTGCGGACTTGTCCGTAAAGATATGCAGGATCACTCCTACTTACAGCATTTAAAAATTCAATTTTAAAAGTTTTAAATAAATTATCGTTAAAAAAAGGGAGTACAAAAAACGAGCTATCATAAATTTACACCACATTTCTTGGTCGAACCAAAGAATATTTTTAGGAAAGAAGAAAAAAAATCCTCACTCCGCTGGTCGAAGGCGTATCGCAGCCGAGATTTTAAGATGCGCGGGGCTTCACATTGAGTTCCTCCTTAAAGTATTGGATATTAAACGGCAATAGTTGAAACATGGATAAGTTACGGAGGAGAGGTTATTTGCTACGCCAAGATAAGTTTTTGTGGGTAGGGTTAAAGGGTCAAGTGAAGGGGATGGAGATATATATGCGATAAAGGGTGTAGGGGGAGAGGGATGAATTGGAGAGGGCTGATTCGCCAGGGTCGGAGGAGCGAAAAGGGAGGAAGGAATGGAAAGAAGGCGTCCGTCTGGGGAGGACCCAATCTCCGAGCGAGGGGAAAGTTTTGTCGAGTCAAGAGGGGCGAGGATAATTTACGATTATGCGGAGTTCGCCCACGGCCGAGAGTGAGGGAGGCGAGTAAGTCGGCTGCCGGTGGTGCGGATTATGGGGGAAAGGATTCCAAGTGCAAGGTGATCCCTCCCAGTGAAAGTTAATAGAAATAAAAAGAAGAGGAAGGAAAAACTTTCAAGGTTGAGTGCTCCGGAGTGCAAAGAAGGACCCATTCAAATATAAACTCATAAGCTCATGTGAAACAAGAGCGCTAAATCACAAGACACCAATTCGCTTTTTTATCAATGAGAAATTAAAATCAAAAATAGTACAGAAACTGATAGCAATGGCGTAAATTCGGTTAGTTCCAAACATCGGAGAAAATAGAATTTTAGTCAAGACGATTTGGGTAATCTGGACATTTATGTCATCTACGACCAATGAGAAGCTGACTGGTTCATGACTCCCTTCCGTCGAGGCAGAGTGGAATGAATAGCTCCAAGAGATTTTCACTTTTGATATAATGTATTGTTATCATAAAAATTTTTCATTAAAACCTGTTTTCAAAACAGATAACAGCATGTTGTTTTGTTTTTGATTCCAGCAGTATTGTGAAAAAATAATTTGTTAATGCATCGTAATGAAAACAAATGACGCTTGGTATACGATTATGGACGAAGTTCGAATGGATTTTTATTAACATCCGCAAATAAATAACGCGATGAACATAGCCGCTTCATTACCAATTTTAAATCTGCATTGATTATAATAATCTCTGCGATATATTTCACAATTTGCAAGGTATTTTATTCCATACACCACTTCATCTATCATTCAGTTTTGTCGTTCTTCGCATATAATTTAAAATGAAATTGCTTATATTATTCAATAATTTGGGACTGAAAATATTGAAAGCTGTTTCACTATTCTTGAAAATACTTCACTCTCTTCTTGCAATACCCCTTCGTAACTACTCAGCTGTTTCAATTAATTTCTGTCAGAGAAAATGGTGAATCGCATATAGGCCATCAGAATAATTCATGCATTAACATTACCAATACAATGGAATTCATTAACACAGACAACACCGGTTTTAGTTTTGCACACACGCACTAAAGTTACCTCTCGTGATTTACTAAAATTGCAAGTATGCGAATTTTAAACTGGAAGAAATATTAAAAGAAATCGCCAAATATTCGGATGATTTGCGCAAAGGAATAAAGAAATTAAATAGGTGAAATATTATCAACTATTTAAACACAGGGGAAATAACTCTTGAATTACAGACGCAATTTGTATAGTCTTAAAATATCACCTTGAATATTTACAAATACAATTTCAAATTAGCGACAGACAGTAAACAAAAATCTCAAAAAGAGAGCTCACTCCAAATATTTGCCTTCCGATGCTTCAGCAATCTTCTGTTGACATGATGTTTTGACACCGCATCGACGGCCATGCCTCAGTCCAAACTGTTTGAAAACGACGTTCGGAGCAGAGATATATGAGGTATATCGGATCGAGAATATTCGATGAAAGCCTGCCGGTGAGGTGAGGTGAGAGAGAGAGGGAGAGGAAATGGCTTAAATTTGGGACCAATCGGGAAAAGGGCGAGACCTTTTTGGAGAAAGAGGGCGAACGCCTTAAGGTGGCTGCCTTTCTTTTTTTTTTAGAGGGAACTAGAAAGGTGGCAGGGAAAATAATGGGCCAAAAGGTGGGCGGGAACCGAAGGACAGGCCGGGAGGATCTAAGTAGAAGGGTTGGAATGAATAGAAGTGGAGCAGAATAGGGGGAAGAGAAAAATCCAATGCGGGATAATCAACGAACCACCTTTACATCCTAGCAATCCAATCGATAGTGAAAAAAAGAAAGATCCATTCCTACAGCGACAGGGCATTTATTCGGGAGATATTAGAGTGAGTGCAAGAATAAATTGCATTTATTCTCCGGCACGAAGGCGAGAACCAAACGAAAATAGAAGCACTGAAATTTGCTGAGTCAGAAGGACGCGCCCAGACTTTTGCATTGACAAGGGCTTCCTCGCGCCCACTGAACATATATCCACACAGCACCCCTTCAAGTGCGAGGCAACGCCTCCCCGGCACAAGAGACAACACGAGGGAAACTACTTAATTCGCATTCTTTATTACTATGGTCTCCTGTGGATCTTTTTTATGCAGCAAGCAAGGAAAACACCTCGTTTCGTAGGATTTTTGGGAGTCCAGTTGAACGGTAGCAATTGAATATAGCGTGCATACGAGCAGAAGAGTAATTTTTCTAAAGCCTGAAGTGATGTAAACAGCAATTGATCAATGAAATATTATACTCACATGTAAAAGCATCCATTCGTACCTCCAACGACACAGGCTAGACCCTAAATCAGACTTCACTTTCAAGTTTCTGTATAAGGTTTTCATGGCGATTCATTAAGCATATTTTGCAATTCCCTTCACGTTAGCATGTACAACGTGGCTTTCATTCACGTCGTATCCACCTAGACTTCTCTACGTGCTATCTTTTTAAATTTAAAGACGACATATTAGAACAATAACCTCATATTATTTATAGGAAACGAATATCTTCGTGATAACTCCAAAAAGTGATGTCACATTTTTCTACTCAGTGGATGAGCTCATACGCGAATAATTTAGTACTCTAATTACGAGATTGTATATTTAAAACGATTCTAGAATGCACGGATTCCTCTCGAGACCTTATTGCAGCTTTCAAAGTTGTCAACGATTCGATAAAATACCGTGAAGTTGGTAATCCCAAAAATGGTGGGTGATAGGTTGACCCACCAAGTTAGCACTCTAAAATATCGCACGATTCTTACGTGTTTATCGATTACTAAGTGCACAATATTCATTTGCAAATAATCAAATCTTATTTCAAGATATTACAATACATTTCAAAACTCCCTACCTCACTAATAGCAGAAAACCATTGGAGAGGATGACAAGAAAAGACACTCCCACGACCAAGTCTTCACGACTTGGGACTGGATGAGCGTGATTCGCCAGGAAAGGACACCGTGGATAGCCCATATTACAAGACATAGTGGATACATGGGGAATATAACAGAAGTAACTCGAAAAAGATATAACGGATACATGAGAAGTACTAAGGATAGAGAGAGTAGGTCACATAAAGGAAGAAATGGCGAGCTACAGTATACCAATCTTAGGTTTGCAGTTGTAAGATAGAACTCCACAAATGCACCATAACTCCGGGTTTGCACGCGTAAGAAGTTTAAAAACACTTTAAATACAGGCCTGAATCAATAGGCAAAAAAGCCAAATTCAGATTCAGAGATGCGATTCCTTCTTGGAAGAGAAACTCTTGAGCGAGAAATGGAAGTACGAACCCATAAAATACGAGGAGCTCAGAGATATGAGGGAGTGTGACTTTGGCAAGGGACTGCAGGGAATGGAAATGGACGAAAAAGAAGGGATGAGCGCTCGAGTGGGAGAGGATAAAACACGGCGGCGCTGCGAGAGAGTTTCGAGGGGATGAAGAAGAGTTTTGGGGCGGAGGGGAGGATGAATGGGAAAGTTGGGGGTTGCTATTACGAGGGGGATCTACTTTGGTATTTACCAAAGGGAGGGAGGCAAAACTGTATCCGGTCTCGGAGAATACTTCGGTAAGTATTACCCATAGAAAAATTTCAAAGTATTCAAGACTATTTAACGGCGGTTACAAGCGAAGGTGAATCCATGGAGGGTAACAGGGGTCACCCCCCCCCAAAATTTTAGCAAAAATGTTGAATTTACATTAGTATAATAGATTTCGAATCCTCTTATGCCACAAAATTGTTCAATTTCATCTATTTTTAAGAATAAAAACGAAATTTAAGGCTCCAAAATGCGTAAAAAATGGGTATTTTAAAAATTATACAAAGGAGAACGCTCCACTCTCCAGAGCGGTATTCCATACTCCTCGGACCCAGGCTATCACTCCCACCTAAATGTGATTCTGAATCCGCCCCTGGTTTTTAGATTATTCTTCGATAAAACAACGAAATTGAAAAGTTCGTTTGGTCTTTAGGTCTCTTTGCTCATAGCACGCAAGTTAGCTCGGAAATATTTGTAGATAGATTATAATCCGGCTGATTAGGACCGGTATGCTTATTCTCCATGAAATAACCGTCCCATTTATCCTAAGCATTCCATAGTTATGAGTTCATGGAGTTAAGTTCAACACAGAAGACAAAAAAATGGCAAATGTACTATCATGTATTAGGATCCACGGAAAATCACAGGATTTTTCTTCTTCATAGGAAAATCGGCCCTTTCTGTAGAAACATAAAATTATGGTTTCGCTAGTGGTGGACCCTGGCTGCTTCTATAGCAGCGAGGGTTTTCTCGTCCCGCGCTTCCTTCCCTATCCCTTCCTTGGAGGTGTGGTCAAGCTCTCATCGCGACGATGCCTCCCATTCTTTTTCCTTCCTCCGTCCTTCTACTCTTGAGATGCAGCGGGCGCATAAGTCTCTGATTTGGTTCCCGGCCCTCGAGAGTGTACCCCATGCTTGCCCGCCCTGGGTTCCCGAATCTACTATCATCCATTAGTAAGTAAAAACAATTAAAATTATTAAAATATTTTCTGAAAATCTGTGAGCAGGTGGGATTAGCTATTCATACATTGGCTATATTTGGCTATAAGACGCCTCAAGGCGAGAAAGCTACAGTTGCCTCCTCCCAGAGTACTAGTGTGAATGGTGAGATTGTAGATATAAGCTTTCATTGAGCATAAGGATGTTACATAGGCAGCGCTGATAGGTATGATAATAGGGGATTGATGCCAATAATCAGTTAAAAGGTGAGGGAGATCGTAGTTTTTTGACACTTAAAGAATTCTTCATATGAGCAGGTATTTTGTTATTATTTATTATTATGAGCAGTATTTGGTTATTTCCTTGGAGATTTGCTTCAAACAATTGGGTGCTCCGAATATTTGGTGGCAAAAAGAAAATGGATTCTACACCGTACTTATACCAACTGGTACACTTCAAAATTTTCGGTTTTATTGTGTCTAAGTTTCAACCCCATTGGTCGGTACTCTTGTCTGAAACCGTATTTAAATGTGCCCCTAATATTCTGAGGCTCGATAAATAAGCCTTTTCTCCACTCGTTCAAAATTGTACTCCTTAAAACATAGATTTTATCTAGTTTTACTTTTGGCTCACTAGGGGCAACTTTGCCCCATGCATAGATCCGTACTGAGGACTATGGAGGGGACAAATGCATTTACACGAAAGTAAGTATGAAGGGAGCGAGGGAGCTGCGATGATTTCCAGTCTTCCTCCTTGTTAAATTTGGAAAAACGAAAAATTGTAATGTCCAGAAATTAACGTGTTAAAAAAGGAGTAATGCTATTTTTTTTTATATACCAGTCCACCCATTTCTCTTGAGATCCATTTCAGAAATCGCTCATTTAATCGCGATTTTGAAAGAGTTAGTACTTATTCACGGAATCTTTGCTTATACGATCTCCAACATTGTTAACTAAGAATAAGCGTATTTTCCGCAAGTTTCTCCCTTTTAAACGAAATAGTTGGTGTCCAGTTATAGCCAAAAAACATGAATGCCATAGTAGAAAATCCCGCCAGGTGTGAAATGCGTGGTATTATACGATTTTTTGGGCAAAACATCAATCAGCATCCGAAGTAAATCGTGAGTTTTGTGGGGTTTATGGATCAAACATGTGTGAGGGAGTAGTCCGTACGTGGGAAAGATTTTTTATAAAAATGGAAGAACAGAAATTTACGACTCCACGATTTCAGTGGTTGAACAATGACGGAGAGCTTCAAAACGCAGTGACACATTGGCTCCATTCACAGGCGGCAGATTTTTATCAAAAGGAGTTTGCAAAGACTGTAAACAGATGCAAGTGCTCGAATCGATTCGACGATTATGTGGAAAAATAAAGTTTCACTTTTAAGATGCGTATAATAAAATTGTTCTAATTTCACTGGTTTAATCTTTACTTCACAACGGGGGTTAATTTCTGGGATAGACTCGTATATATGAAGGAAGCGATGGTGCTGCGACGACTTCCAGTCTTCCACCTGCACGCCCGGCTTTTCTCAGAATAAAAGGGCGGAGATTCTTCTCGGAGAGGGGTCAGTCGGCAAAAGGGAGAGAGATAAGGGTGCCGTGGGAGAGGTGGAATTCAAGTTCATCACTCGATGGCGCCGCTAGGGCGTACGCGCAGGGAGCGAAAAACAGGTCGGCAAGAGGAATCGATAACCTCGTCTCGAGAGGAGAGAGAAGAGAGAAAAAAAACATGCACGCTCGAGAATCACCTGGGTCCGATCGGTTGCGAAAAACATGCGGGCAAATGACTCCCGCGAATTGGAACTATCGGATGATTCGATTGGCACAGTTCGATTATCGCCTCATCGAAAGATCACCTCTCCAATCGAGAATCAATCAACTAAAATCAACCAGAAATGATTTTAATGCAGGGTTGCCTGCACAACTCAGTTTCCACACGTGCTTGAAATCAAATATTCTCTTTTATGCGATGAGAATTTGAAATCATCATGCACATGGTCTTATTTCAACTAGTCCTTGATATAGCCTTGCAAATCTCTTCCTTTGCAATAGAGGATTGAATACAACATAATACTCCATAATGAGGAAAGAAATCAAAGATTAAATATACATTTGATCATCTCTCGGATAACTTACATTCGTGATATCATTTTCAAAGATGAATGTATTTCCAGCCACATTTTCAAACTATTTTCAGACTTTGAGACATGATGAAACCTTGATTGAACCATGGTTAAAACATTCCTTGGATCAACTAATAAACAAATGCATTCAAAATTATGAAATTGATTTTTACCTATTTCCTCACATCCCATTAGTGACAAAGCCTTCAGAAGAAATCAATCAAAACTTTTCACTCATCGTCGTATATAATATATTGCAAATTTGAGCGTAAATTTAGTTACACTCAATTACCACCTAGGTGGACTCTATATAAATTATTTACAGCAAAGTTCACATGCAAATTTCTAGTAAGCCTCACGACCGGCTATCACGGACCCAATCTCATCAATTTTCGATGCCAATTTTTTTTTCGCTACTTCCCTTCCGCGCTGAATTAATAAAATGAAGCGAAATATGCATAGTTTCCGGAGAAGCGGGACCCGATAGTCAATTTTTTTCGAATCAAATATCCGAACGGCGAACATTATCCGATCTGGCCATATAACGGTTACCGCTGTTAAATATTGTACGAAGGCAGGAGCGGAGGCGATCCCCTACGTCCGGAAGCGGGAGCCATCGGAGGTCTATCAGCGCGCGTGCACCCACGCAGGGACTTCGCCGCTAATGAAAATCAATTTGGGAAGAGAGGGGTTGAAAGGAGGAGTGAAACCAAAAGTGATTCGTTTACGCATGCTAAAGCTTAACGTCGAAACCGTACTACATCCCAATACCCTGGCCACTCTGGTCCCTTCCCCCACCATTCGTGAAGGGACCGTGTGAAAACCCTTCCATCGCTCTCCACACTCCACTCTCCGCTCCACAACAGCTCAAGCGGCGTTCTTGACTGCGGAAGGGAATGTACACTCAGAGAGAGGATCATTTTGGCACATTTTTCTTCGAAATGATATGTAGAGCCCAACAAAAATTGCCAAATCATAACAATACTACACACCCATATTTTTTGTGCTACTCTAATATATTATGAATTTGATAGGCACTATGTAAAGCCCACTGATCGACCGAAAATGGGAATTTAACTTGCATAAAATGGAAAAATAAAAAATTGCTTTCTTTGGTACTTTTTCTCATAACGATATGTAACGCCCACCAAAACTTGCCAAACCGTATCAATATTACATACTGTAACGGTTAGCCACCAACCATTTTATTTTATGTTGTATACTTTGTTTTGAACTCGCGGGCTATCGAATCGGATGATTGGATAGCATGGCTGGTTTTCGCACGCCGCCGTCCCTAGGTGCGGCGGGTGAGGACTCAGGGCAGAAAAGGGAGTGCAACGATGTTGTAGTGAGTGGTGAGTGAAATAATTGAAACCAAGGAAAGGAAGTTCGACACCGCGGAGCCATACGGACGCAGTAACGTCAAGGACAGAACGTAAAGTATCTGCACTCCATCCCCCCCCCGCCCCCCAGTTAAGAACTCCCCTCCCCTCCTCGTATACGGTGAACACTGTTCGTGTGTGGGAAAAGGGATTTTTTTTTATTTATCTTTGGTTGTTATAACTTGGTCCTTTCATTGTTCAACGATTTTTTTAATTTCTCTTTGGTTGTTATAACTTGGTCCTTTCATTGTTCAACAATTCTTTTTTGATGTTATAATAAATTGTTATTTCTGTATTGTAAGGTGGCTAACCGTCATTTCCATCCGAATCATCAGCGTATTTTACTCGTGGGTGAACCCCAACACCCATCTGGGATTTCAAAATTTTCCAATTTTTTTTATTTCTTGCAAATAACCACTTCCTTGGGACGTAGGCATCAGGGGAAGGGAGGACCCATTGAACGGGCTGGTTACAATACCCATATTTTATTTGTAATAGTGTAATCTATTATGAGTTTGATGGGCATAATTTTAAGGCTAATGATCAATCATATATGGAAATTTTGCTAGCATGAAGATGGAAAATAAAAAATTGCTTCCTACATATTAACATATATTGTCGACTCGTCTCAATACTCTTTGCTGCATGCGTAAAGCAATGCATGTACTAGTCTTTATGCTTGACACATGCAGTAAAGCTTTCAGCATACCTCTGTAAAAGGGAATTTTACAATGTAAAGAGCTCAGCCATTCATTTTATTAAACTTGAATATTAAATTTCCTATATTATTCCTAATTCAGAAGCATTTGATGTTTTCCCAGGGATCTTTTGCGACTTCTTGGGATTACTTCCAGGTTTGACTTTTCAAAGGAATTCGACGTTTTCAAGGAATCCTTTTCCATCGTTAATCCATCATCGTTTATCGTTCCCTAGTTGATCAACCAGCCCTGAAGATAATAGAAAAGTATTCCAAAGTAACATCGACAGAAATTTATATGGTCCGAAGTCCGAGAAAATTCAAAATTGATGTTACTCTACCAAAAATGGTTTTCTATAGCTGATAAAATTGATGATGATTTGGTCATTTTCAAAAAAAATCTTTTAAATTTTGAGGCAAATTTTTTATGCGGATAATAATTAATGTAAAAAAAACAGTGTCATATGGATAAGGGTTAGTAAGATTTTTCGGATATTTCTTAAAGCTACGAGGAAAAAAAGCGACAAAACGAGTCATCCTTTTTTAAGTACGATGCTGCGCGTATCTTTTGCTCCTCGAAGCCGTGACCTTCCACGCCATTTGCGTCGTTCTATGCTGACACTTCTACGACCCCTTCACTAACCTACTTCCACGCCGCACAGGCATTTCCAATGGACAAGTTCGCCACGTTTTTTTCCCTACTTCCGTTCGTGTATGATTAAGTTTTGTAAATAAGTTGCTATCGACAATGAAAACGAAACCCTTGGGTCGGGTTCGCTGGATACACTCCTGAGGCGAGGACTATAAGCGATTAGCTTTTCTCCTCGCCAGCAGAAGGGGAAGGACAGAAAGGAACAAGGAAAGGAGGCGCCGCCGCGATAGGAGCCCGACGACGCCTCCAGGGAAAGGACGGGGAAGGAAGGACGGGACGAGGAATCCTGCACCGTCACAAAGGCGGGCAGGTCCTACCACTAACGAAACCAAGCAATACGCAATTAATATGCTACCAATTTTAGTAGATTTTCCTATAAGGAAGAAAAATCTATCGATCAAATCGGTAGATAGTTGCTATCGACAGTCATACAAATACTTAGGGCCTAAATTATTTAGTTTGTTACCAAGTAATGTGGCAAACTCGTAAAAAAGATGGGGATTTGCATCCGCTGTAAAAAAATGGCTTATGAGGTATGAGGAAGCAGAGTTTCTACTAAGAAAGGTGGCATAAAAAGTTTACAATAATAGGTATATTGTCTATTCTATGCATGTAATTATGCGCTTATATAAGAAAGATAGTTATCCTTGTGTAAATATTTGAAATATCATATTATAATAATGAATGCAATCGGTAAGATAACAAATAACTGAATGCAAAGAAATAAATTTACTTCTCATGTGTGTTAGCACCAGACCTGTGCAAAAAGTGTATGACGGTAGCCCCATAACTATTCAATATGGGGTACCTACCTATATATTCCATAATAATTATTTTAGTGTTTTCTAATGTAATATATTTGAATGTAAATGGAATAAAGTTATATTATTATTATTATTATTACTATTATTATAACATATCCGTATTTTTTCACTTCTTTTCAATCTGTTGACTTCTCCTCCAGTATCTTAAGAAGTAACATCCAAGTTCTCAGCCTTTTCACGGACGTGAAAAATGATAGCATGATTCAGGTAGACGTTCGCTGAGCAGTCTGAAGTTTGATCTCGAATGCGGTGAATGAAATCTGAGGCGCGGCAAGGTGACTATTATTAGCACCTTGGAAAAATTTTCCTCGTGGGGATTTTACTATTTTCATATTTTTCTCATCATAATAATGTCTCAAATGATAACCCAAGTGCCCCCCATTACGACCAATTTAATATATTCCAACATTATATTAATGAGAGACCATGCACCAGCTGGACTCAAACCCACGACCTTCGGGTTGGCAGACGAGTACTTGAGCTTACCGCCACCCAGGACGGCTCGATTCTTCTTTAAATTTTCATAAATTCTCTAACAGTCATCTTCCTAAAAAGTTTATGCTTATAAGAGAGAGAAAGACAGGCTCGCTTTCTTATTGCTCTCCAGAAGGTAATTAGCCCATATTAGGGCCATTACCCCCAAAATGAATGTTTTAGCCAAACTTCGGACCATTTGCAGAGCCCAGACGAACCCACATACTCCCCAATATCTGATTTCAAAAACATATATGGTGTAGTGTCATTGATGTCAGTAGTTAATTTTAGTGGAATGGATGACCGTTCTCATTCTACAGCAGTTAGTTCCAGAAAAAAAAATGACGAACGCAATAATAATTGACGTGGATCTCCGGCGCAAGTAGCAGTTTTCCCATTTGAGGGTGCAACTCCCATTCGTTTGGAGCGTACGTTTTATTTAATTGCAATTTCCCTTGGGAACTCTTCCAAAAACATCGGCATGAACCAATAATTCCTGTAATAATAATTATAATTCCTTGAGCATTATTATTAAAGAAATGACTTTCTAATACACAATGTTTCAAAATAATTTTCGGGACTATGAATCTACTCAGGGGTGGATCCAGGATTTTTTTTCTGGAGAGGGCACAAGCGTCTGACAAGCAAACGATCTTCTCATACTTGACATTAAAAACAAGGTACGGCAATTACAGTACATAATATTCTTTTTATTTTGACAGGAAAGTTATTAATATAAAATTAAATGATTGAGGCTCCGTAATACACAAAACAAAACGAACGTATGAAAAAGTTTTGTCTCCTTATTAAGCGTGTGGGGGGGGGGACAAGTGCCCCCGTGCTCCCTCCCTAAATCCGACTATGTATCCACTGGATAATCAGACACTGATTTTGCAGTGGACAAGGGGGCTGAAGGCACTGGTTGGCGTAGGGTTTAGGATAAAATGAACATGAGATGAATATTTATCACAAGAAAGCATGTAGAGCAAGGAATGTGACGCTCAAAATAAAAGTAGATGGGCACAAAGTTGAGCAGATAGACCATTTTAGATATTTTGGCAGCACATGAGAGAAAAACGGGAATCAAGAGGAGCTTAGGTTTGCAAGATAAAAACTCAGCAAGTATTAATCTGATGAGAAGATTGCCAGGTAAAAGAGTAAATAGAAGTCTAGTGAGGTGTCTCATCTGGAAGGTAACGCTCTGCGGTGCGGCCACGTAGACGCTGAGGAATGGAGATAAGAATAAGCTGGAGGGGTTCAAAATGTGGTTTAGGAGGATAATGGAAGAGGTGAAGTGGACGGAGAGGAAGAGGAACGACAAAGTAATGGACGTGGCAGGCAAGGAGATGAAACTCATAGAGGAGATACGGAGCACCCAGAGGGTCTGGATAGGCGCAGAGAGGACTGGTGAGACCGCGTTAGAGGGAAGAATACTAGGTAATCCGGGCAGTGGGAGGAGCAGAAACGGATTTTTAGATAGAAGGCGTTAGGCCTAATTAAAAAACTGAAGAGGAGAGTAGGTAAAATTTGGAATGGGGTACAGATTGAGGTGACTCGCCAAATGCTCCATGTAAATCTACCTTAAACCGTAAAGTACCATCAAAGAAATAAGTTTTAAAGCGCGGGGAAGGGCTCCATAGAGGCTGCAAGGAGACCAAGGAGATAAACGTCAATGATTTCTATTTTCATCTTGTTTCTCTGTCGGTCATCCATTACGCTAAAATAACCACTGGCCTAAAAAATTCTAAGTCAATGAAGTTACACCCTATACGTTTTTAAAATGAGATATTGGGAAGTATACGAGTTCTTCTAAGCTTAGAAAATTGTCCAAAGCTTGGCTACATTCTTTCGTGGCCTTAGAAACAAGGGATTAGTTCAACCTTAGAAAACGACTAAAGCTTCGAAAGAGAATTTAACTAGAGACACTCAGGGTGCACGAGACATGCCTTCGGGTCACGAATAGCGCAAAAGAGTCTGCCTCAACCACCTCGCATGTACTTAAGTGGGTTTCCAAAGTCACCACTCGCATCGCTGACGGACAAAGTGATCCGAGTATAACAGAAAAATTAGGTATAATATGGTTTTTTTTGTAGAAATTTATTCACATGATGATGTGATCTACCAAATTCATAAAAGCTCAATGTTATTTCACGTAATTACAAATATAGTACTGCATGCTTGAAAACCAATCAAAATTCGACCGGAGTGGCTACAGAAATCAGCTTTATATGAGATGGAGTTGGGCCCACTCTATGCAGTCCCCTCGTCTTGGGTAGAGCAGAAGCACAGCACAGCGGCCTTGAGCCGAATCCGTGGAAAGCATGCAACGTGACATCGTGATCGCTTGCGGGACGGACGGGGTGAAGAATGGTAACCGCAAGAAAGCTGACGGGGTACCGACACTCGCGGAGGGGCCCAATAATTATTGCTCACATTAGGCTTAGCTAGATATGTAAGTCTTTCTAAACCTTTGTCCCTCAAATGAAGGGACTGAAATGAATGACTTCTCATCCAGACGAAAAAACTGATCATCAAGATAACACTAGTGCTACGATAATTATAAAACTTAGTTCTCTAAAATGAACAACATTTCAATGATGAAAGGCTTCAAGTTTCAATTGGAGCAACATCAGTGCAAATGATGCAACCATTAACTGAACTTAATTTTCAAGTATTAATATTAATGTTCATCTTGATGAGTTTCCTTTTATCCTTCACATTTTCATACAATGCCATTTTTGCCATCCTTATTTTTCTAAGAAGCCAAATTCAACGCCCAATTTGACGTATTGTTTGAATGGCGTAGTCTTCTTACGCGACAAAAACTTAAATTTAATTCTTTGATTTTCAGCCAAGCTTCCCATAATAGCGTATCTTCAGACCCACTTCCTAAAATACATTTATAATCCTCTTCCAATTTTACCAGGCAGTAGATCTTCTAAAGTGGCCTCAACTACCGTTTCGTCCCCTAATGTCACTGACATATTCAACAAAATTCCTTGTTTTCTAGACCACTGTCTTATTTAACCAATTGAGTATTTTTAGCCACTAATGCGAGCAGAAGTTCTATCTCTGCTGCCCAGATATAACTCTGATATATCTCAGTTTACTTTTCTCCCTTTCCGAAAATATTGACTATTTTTTTGTATCCTATCTAGGAAGTTCTCTTTTTAATTTGAACACCACGGAATGCGAGCAGATACGATTAATTTTGCCTGAAAAACTAATTGCGGTAACACATCATCCTTTTTCTTCTCAATACGGGGTTCACTGGCATGCTTACGAAAGCCTTTCCGGGTATAGAAATATTAGTACTAGAACACTGTAGAATAGCGCAGTATTCTATCCACGCCTTCCCCGGTGGATTTTCCTTTCCATTAAGTTCTTCCCTCCATCATAACGATTCTTTCGATCTAGCTATTCCATTACCTCAAGTTGTTTATAAGAGAGATAAAAATAAACATTTGTTACACCGACGAATAAGGGCCCTTCTAGGAATATCCCAGTCATCCTTTTTACATTGAATACCACAGTATTCGAGCATACGATTTCATTTTGCCTGACCATCTAATTTACAAATAATTGTAAAAAATAAAACTTAAATTTTCTCAATCACTATTTCCTTCAACGATGAATTAAGTATATGCGTCCGCGAAGTATTCCCATAAAATTTATTGATATCGTGTATATTAAAAAAGAAGAGGGTAAATTGACGATACTATGAAAATTGCAAAGAGAACTGAGAAACGCAACAATAAAAATACACAAACACCTCCCTAAGAGCGAACTCTGTGATGTGGGCGATTTCTGTCATCACTTATTGAAAAAATGGCGCTGGCGTTTTTCAACGCAATTGCAAATGCGTAGAGCAAATAATTAATAAAACATTTACGATATGGACGTAAATTTTTAAATTAAGTATTTTTGTCTTGAGCTAATTTTCTTGACGTATGAGTATGACGCGTTCAGATTTTCTTGACGAATTATAGATAACAACAACTAAATGATTGCCCTTCTCAGTTGTTCTATTCGTCATTTTCAATTTTTAAAGCACGCAAGGCGTGTAGGCAAGAGCGTTTTCATAGCGGCCGAGAAACGAGGTCGGAAGCGCACTTCCTTACCTTGGGCAGCACAGTGGTCACGTCTCTCTCTGTGGCTTAACGAGGATGGGCCCTCGCCATATGCGGCGATGCCCTGTGAGACGACGGGACCGCAGCGGGAGCCTCCCCACCAATCAATGGAAGCGGCGTCCGTCTGCGCGGACAACGAATGTGGCTCCGTGATTAACGCAGCACAGTGACAATACATACAATCGATACAATATATGTATGCACCATCGTTTTCCGACGTTGTTTGCATAACAGCGGCATATTCGTAACTAATTGGAAAACATCGTCTGTTATTTTTCCGCTGTAACTAGTTTGAAATTTTCAAGCCTTGCATTGATATGCCATCTTAATTACTAAACGCTGGCAAACATTGCTCTCGGGTAGTATACAGCGATGCCTCCTTTCTAAGAGTTTAAACCACCTGCACGGATTTTTTTTGCTATTATTTGGTGTTGATATGTCCCCATGTGGTATGTGGCGATCCTGTTGTAGTATTCAGGGTGAATTTAATTTTTTTATGAATAACAGCGCCCCCATGTAGGCGTAGCGTCAGGAGTCTCTCCACTCCGGTAGACTCCTGACTTGACTGTATACCCTGGCATCGAATATAATTGACTTACTGGGACACGTGCCAACTATCTTGCTTACTACAATACCATCTCTTGTGAAAGAGCCCTGATCCAGAGGAAGAGCGGGCCGGATTGTGGCCTCATCTGGGCCAGGTAAAAGAAATAAATCAAATCAAACTAAACAAAGCGGTCATCATATCTGGAAATAAAATTTTAACAAAGCAAATATGCAGAACGAATCCGGGAAATAGAGGGGAGTCTTCAGGAGGGAAACCGCGGAAGAACAGGTGTAAGTAGATTTTCCATGCGGCTAGTTCACCCCAAATGGAAAACATTTCCTGATTACCTACACTCGATAATGTTTCCTTAAAATTTTGGCGCGCTGCGGCCGAAAACGTCTCCACAATGCGTCGCGAGTTGGGTTTCGAAGCCCGGTGGTGCGGACTTTCCACATCCGAGCATCGATCGCCCTCCGCGGCGATAGAGAGAGGGGGAAGGGAGCGTAGCAGTCGGTGCCGCGAGTAAAGCGGACCTCCAAACTGCATGAGGAACCGGATGCGTAACTGCTTTGACACCGCCACTCCACGCTCGCAATCAGCAGCGGGAGCAGCAACCTCGCCGGCGTGCCACCTCTCTTGTCCTCCTTCGTCTGCGGCCAAATTTCATGTCATTTCTCATCGCATCAATGGAATATAATCGTTTAAAGTTGTTCACAGGATTAAGGCCATAAATATTTTATGCTTATCACTACATTAGTCAAGTGTGGAAGGTTACACGGGATTTCCACCGGGTCAGGTTTTCCAACTCCATCTCGGCCGCCGTTTCGATGGGCGAGTTGTCTATCGTCTTCAGGGCATGAAGACGATACCCTGAAGACGATGGACAACTCGCCCATGGAAACGTTGGCCGAGATGGAGTTGGAATACCTGACCCGGTGGAAATCCCGTGTAACCTTCCACAATTCTATACGCCGGGAATGCCTACAATCATTCTTCTAAATTAGTTAAATTTTAAAAGAATCAAAAAGTAATCCAACTTATGTCATTTCTCACGCATCAATGGAATATAATCGACAATTTCAACGTAACTCCTTCGTTTAAATTACTCGCAAGATTTACCCAATTATTATTATTTGATTCTTATCGTTCGTATCCTCAAATTTAATAATAATAATAATTAAAGAATAATTTAACTCCCTGTACAATTATTTATCAGAATATACTTCTCATCGCATCACCGAAAAATAGTTGATGAATTCAATACAAATCTTTTAGTGAAAAAAACAACTATTTCAATTAAACCTAAAAATATTAAACACCATTTACTCAAGCCATATAAGTGGTTGAAAAATAAAGTAATTTCATTCCTGAGGTAAATGTATGCCAGTATCCACACCTCAATACATTATCTGAAGAACAACATACACTCTTAATTGCATTTTTCCTTTCAAAGAACCTGAAATATTTACGCAGATAACACTTTTATTGCTATTCGCTCAAGTTATCAAATTTTATACTAAAGGAAGTGTAATCCTTAGTCAACTTAATTTCTTGGCTATTGATTGACTATCATTAAATAGTTACATAGAGGCCTTTTATAAAGTTCTCCAAGCAATTAAGGCCGATTATATCCAACTCTTAAAGCAATCATATGAAAAGAAATTTTTGTAAGATTGGAAATAGATTCTCTTCTGTCAATTTAAATTATGTTACTCCTGCAAACTATGCACTATACTTGGGCCCAGTCAGCGCTTGCAGCTCACGGTCTCACCGTAAGTACCGCAGAAATAAACAATGGGATGGAGGAGGACTAATTAGAAGCAGTGTCACATTCAGTCAGAATTTAATTTCATCTCACGAGATTTGAGTCCCTAATATTCCACACAGGAAATGAAAAGAATTTTTTTAAACAAAAGCGAAGTGCAACGCATCCATCATTCTGAAGGATAGCGTTTTCATTCCGTAGTTATTTTAAATATTAACGTTTATTTTTCTCTCAAACTAACTTAAAATCCCTCCAACTTTTTTGTCCTTGTTTCTGAATCTTTTTCCAGCAATTCACAACGGTACGATTTACTGGACTTTCATTGTAAATATATTTTACTTCTCGACTTATTTCAGCTGAACGGGTTGTCATTTAAGAATTAAGGTTCACCGAAATTCACTTTTTTAAAGTAAGTTGTGCGTCGCTGAATATACATGTGCAATTAGTTATAAATATATTTTATAATCAATGCACTTAGCGTTCTTACATATTTTACCATAAAAACTGAACAACCGGCTTCGAACGTTATATTAACAATCCTCCAGAAGGTACAAAGTACTTCGGAGGAAGTCGATAGGCTATATAGTTTTCAGTCATGAGGGGTGGTCAAGTTAAAAGTTAAGTGTTGGTAGTAAAATTAGGCAAAATGACACAAATATATTTTTGTGGCGTAAGTTGTCGTCCAAAAGGTTGGCCGAAAACGGTCTTTATGAAAAATATTCAAAATTCTCACTCTCTCGAACTAACCTTGGAGTTGAATAATAATGAATGAATGCACGAGGGATACAAACAAAGAGAAAATTACCAAACAAATCAATTCCTAGGTTTGGTAATCCAGAAAGATGAAATTGATCTTCCATTGTTGCACTTTACTATTGCTATAGGAGTAGATATCTTTACTTCCTTGAAACCGCCTGTGCAGAAGGCAAATGGTAAAAATAAGAGTGAGATTTAATTATTCCCCTTCGTGAGTAGAAAATTCTCCACATTATACCAGGATACGCCGACCACTGACTCAACAGAAGCGCAAAATTCACAGCATGAGAGCGCAATACCACAAACATGAGTTGCTGCCGAGGTGTGACCGGACACGGAGTAGGTAATGGCTTTCGTGCACATGCATATGTGAGTGCGGGAACATAAAGGCCACTAATGCACGTAAGCGATCGGAGAGGAGGGATTCCGACGCCATGCGATGCACGCACTCGCGTGTATAATTCAACGCCAAAGATTCACCCTACAGTTTAACCCGTAATTCTATCCTAACTGCATGATCTGCGTTAAATGAGAACTGAAAAAAATTACCTCGTACAGCAAATAAATTATGAAAAATGGAACAATAAACTGTTTTAGGCTCACTTATGTACTTGAAAAAGCACGACCCCGGTTTTATGAAGCACTTAAATCGTCTGGCTATACTGTCAAGTTACACCTGGTGATTAAACTATGCTATGAAACCCGGTTTGTTCCTTTTTCAGTACATTAGTCACCCTAACTAAGTTTATTCTTTCATTTTCCATAATGGAAAGGTTTCGCATAGTTAAGCCCAAAATCATCAGTTATAATATAATGTTTGCTTTGATTAATGAAGCACCGTTTTGTCCCAAAATAAAGGAGCATTAACTATGAATATTAAAGTATTCATTTCCCAAATCTCATTTGAGTAATCACAGGCACCTTATTTAACGTATATCAAAATATTTTTGATTAATCTATCATAAAAATACGGGCGGTTAAAGACAGCTTGCAATAAAATGTGATAAACCGATTTCCTTCAAACATAATTTAGATCAATCGCTATAAAATTCTAATAGGTAGGTACATTGATTATTCAATTGTTTGGTTCCAGAAAAATTTCGTTTGATGGAACACTATAGCTTCACTTGACTTCGTAAAAACATTTTTGCATCATCTTTCATGAAAATACTGGTTGTTAAGATGTCTATTACAATACTAAAGCGATTCAGAAAATATAAGAAGAGAAGTAATTGTAGAGGAGAAAATGTGTGTTGTAACGTAATTTTGGTCGTAACACTCGTTATAATCCATTTCAGCTGGGTCTAAATGCGATAAAATATGACCCGAGTATAAAGAAGAAGCCGGTGTGTTCTTTTGTTTGCCTCACCCAGTTTTTACCTGCACAATGAGTTTGCCATCAATACGTACCGATAATTTTATTTCGATTCCAGCAATATATTTTTCATTAGAGAGAGTGTCATACTTTCAAAGTCATGAAAATTATGATTACGTGAGTGGAACATTTCCATTATATTCGTATAAAAAAGGCAATAATATATTGAAATAATAACTCCACCCGTGGCAAACAAAATAAATGCACAAGTGGAGAGCGTTAAGGTACCACACTTTCAAGAGAATAATTATAAAAGTTTTTTCTGGGTAATCCACTTATGTATTTTTTTAATCAGAGAATTTTCAAAATCCCAAGACATTAGCTGGATTTGAGCCCACCCAGCCCAGCAGCGTAAATAGAAAACTTGACGAGATACTTCCTTTCCATTCCGGCTTCAGACGAATAAAAATAAATTAAAGGGGAATTGAGCACGACCTTTACTCACACTCAAGCAGCGCTAATTTCCTTTACCTAGTGCACGGCCGAGGATAAGTATGGAGCAGGGGTGACGTGAACTGAGAAAATACCTCGGCGAAGACTTGAGGTCCGAAGGAGGATGAGGAGGAGGTGCTCACGAGCGACCTTCGCTTTTAGTGCCTCCACGTGATAACCTCTTAACTGTTTACTTCCGCGAGACGAGGGCTCAAGCAATGACGAAGATAGACGTGAATGCAGAGCCTAGGGACGGGAAGGCTCACCCAGGCAACCCGTGTTTGTTTATTTACTTTCCGGTCCATTATTTTTTTTATTCGTTCATCCTCTCGGGTTCATGGTTTTCTCACTCTCACCGTCATTCATGGCTCGTATAATCGGATGTACGCGTGTTTATAATTGGGTGGGAATGAAGGAAGACAGGGTATGTAAATATAAAATATTTTGAATACCAAAAGTCTAAAGAAAGTTCATACAAGAATATTTACAAAAGACAAGAGTTTAACTCACGATGAAGGAGCTTGTTAAATGATTTTTTTAATCATTTCCTTTCTGACACTCTCTATAAACATTAACCAGCTATAACCAAACTGTTTTCATATTTCAACTCAGCATGAAAATATTTGAAAGAGGATATCAAGTAAAACAGGCCAGCGATGCGAAAAGCATGATTTATGTAAATATGCATTATATAATAAAGGAATCATAATGATTAATGTATAAATAAACTCAGAGCATGAAGAGGAACATAGCAGATGACGGATTCCAATAAATATCCGTAGTATGAAGTCAAAAAATTTCAAAATTTTCTCAGGACTAATTCTTAAGAATATTATAAAAGACTTTAAGCTCATAATAAACATTTTTTAAACTTATGACTGGAGTCAGGCAGATATTACTTATTAGTACTACAGGAGTGCGTCACGAACATGTCATCAATGTTCGAAATTTAATCCAATCGTGTATGATGACGATATGAGGATCACTACGGCCCAATTTTATTCCTAGATCTTTTGACTTATAGCTATTGAGCTAATTTTGCGTTTCTGGAGATAATACAGTAAATACTAATGCCATATTCTACATTATAGGAGAATTACGTCACATAAAAATAAAATGACAACCGACTCCGTGGTAAAATACTGCTGAGATCACGGAGAAAAGCAGTTACTTTGCGCAGGAAAGAGACGATAAAGTTCTTACAGGGGCTTTGTTCACCATATGTCATGTAGTAAATGAAAATCACTTTTATCAACGCCGAACGTTTCACCAATCAATTATTGGCATCCTTAACAGGGCTTAAAAATTGGTGTGATATCCCTATTATATCTATTTCAACATTATATATAAGATACCTTGTATATAAATACATATTCTGTGTTCATTTTGAACGGTTGAGAATAGAGCCCATGAAGGCTAAGGTCATCATTATTTTCTATCTTTAGGCTTCGCTGTTGGCCTTAGGAAAATCATCCATGGTAACTTCTGACTTTATTATGTTCCAAATATAATAGTGATAACACACCAATTTTCTAAGCCATAAAGATGCCAATAATTAATGGCGAAACGTTTGCGTAAAGAAAAAGTGTTTTTAATTAAATAAATAACATACTGTGACCAAAACTCCAGAATAATCTTAATTATGACAAAATAGGTCAAGGAAGGCAGCATCAAGTAGAAAAAAGGGACTGGGAGTAAGATAGGAGGGCAGAAACCTACAGCTACGTTCGACGGAGGCACTTCATCGATTTTCCGGAGGAAAGGGCAAGAGGTCCACTGGCAGGACGAGGAAAGAGCAAGCCATGCGCCCCTCAACGTGGAAGATAGGGCACGCCTCTCCGCCGTGCCTTTAAAATAGTACACGTCACGCGGATTCGTCAAGCGTATTGTGGAAAGATTTTCAGGAGAGCAAGTAAAAGAAAGGTGCTATTTCGCACTCGTCCGACCACGCCTCGGATAGGCAGCGTATATATGGGATTCGGTGCAGAAAGATTCAATCCGTGAGCTGAATAAAATACAAAGGAAGACCGCTCAATTCGTCAAAAAACTGCAGCGGGATTACAGAAAGCGTTACCCAGATGTTAAGCAAATCAAGCTGAGAACCACTAGAGACTCGGAGGCTGTGCGACAGGCTTAGATGGCTAGAACAATTGAGAATAGATATCTTTAAGAGCCACACGGAGAACATCATCTTAGAGCCCCAATATATATGCGTCAGAAGCGATAAAGTAAAAGAGATATTTAGCCTAATACATATCTATGGGAATTCGTTTTCCCCTGAACTATAAAGGACAAATCCATGTAAATCCTAGTCGTAATTTCCTTGGAGCACTTCCCTTTTATTTGTTAACGGCTGGTGTCCTAACATCCCCTGCCACACACTTTTTTAAGCGGCTTGCGAGGTAGTATGTAGATGTAGACTCTTCCGTTCCTGAATTTTTCTGTGGAAAACAATCCGAATTAGTCACCCACTGGTATTTGGGATATCCAGGGATTCTAAAAAAGACAAGACATTTCGGCACTATAGAAGCACATACAGTAGAATTTGGCTTCTCCCGGGGTCTGAAACTTCCAATCCGTATAACAAAAGACTGCAGTGCTCGGTGGACACAAAGCAAGTCTCTTAATGTTCAAAACTCCAACAGAGGAAAAATCAGGGGCCCTTACCAGGATTCGAACCCGGATTGAATTCGCCCAAAGAAGTCTTGAAAAAGAAGAAACATGATAGAGCTCCATATGCGAATTTGGGAGGATCCGGTTTCGAATTCCGGTAAAAGCATACGTTTTCTTGAAAATTAAGCACTTTTGTGCACTTTAACGGGACTCCAAAATGCCTCTAGAAAGTCAGCGGGGATTTTCCTAGAATTTAATAAAATTTCTCATAAGTCCAAATTGTCGCTATTAACCTGAAATTAATTTATTTACGAAAAATGTTATTTAATTTTAGTCACAAAGATTAAGTTAATTATTAACTTTAATTTAAATTGCTGAAGATAAAATATCTAAAGTTTACATTATTACTTTTTACAGAACCTTAATATCTATCATCGTGATGTCTCTGGGAAACCACTACCGTATTTCATAACTGCATCTAAAAGGATTTTCTTAGCTTAATTAAAGAAAACTTAGGTCTAGCCTTTAGGTAAGCAAAGCTTCCCCTGGAGATAAATACTATTTATTCTATAACTGCGGTGCATCCTAGTATATACCATATTTAACATACTTTTTCAATACTGTATTAAAAATAAAGTGATTCTGATAGTAGGTCTAACACAGCCAATTTCTAAAGTACCAAGCGGTAAAGTTAAGTGCGTCATCGACACAGGATTCAATGAAATAAACCGAAGCAATGGCTAGGAATCCTCTCGTTCCGATAGTTCAAGCGAGGCACAGAGAACTCCACGCTCGTTCCATAACGACGTTCCACATGCGACATATACGGTTAGGAGCGCATTGTCGCATCCTTGAGTTACACGGAGCATTTTATTCCGCGCGATCGCCCTTGATTAAAACTCTCGCATCGGCACAAAATAAGAGGAGCACATTCTACGCAGGCAGCGCAAGTCACGTCGTCAAAAGGTTCCACGGACGAGGGATCCATTCTCTCATCTCTTACCGTCTCCCGTCCTCTCTCCAGCCCCACATCCCCGTATAACCTCCCTCACACACATTCGTATATCCGCAGATCCCTCTCTTCACCACACGACTACGACGTCAAGGGAACCCCGTGTTCGCGCTCGATCGTCGGAAATAGTCATAAAACATCGAATGGCCGCGAGAAACCTCCCCCAAAAGTGCCCTCGAGGAGCTGACCGAAGCGCGTGGATGGCGTGGAAAGCCTGGGAGAGGGTGGAGGGAGGCGCTGTGCGAGGAGGGGTGCAGCGATTGTTGAGGAAGCGGGTGAGGAAGAGTGGGGGGGGCGGAGAGAGGTAAATGCACGAATATTACAATAGAGTATCCTCAAGTCGGCCTCTAAATGTGTTGTCACCCACCGCGCATTTAAATGGGTTCACAGAAGTCGCCACACGCGTCGCTGACGGACAAATTGATCCGAGTTTCATGGGGAAATAAGATGTAATTAACCAAAATATACATTCACAATGATATTTTTTATCAAATTAATAACTTTTCGATGATATTCCTCGCAATAGCAAACATTATACTGAAAAATATTGGGGATCGCAATTATCACCCCGCCGCGTACATTTTTGAAAACCTATTAAAAGGCGGCCGAAATGGTAATAGAAATCAACCTTCTTTGGTATGGAATTGGGCTTCCTCTATGCAGTCCCCTTGGGTAAACAACAGTGACCCCGAGGCAGGCCCAGAACTGGGGCGGTGCAGAAGTGGGGCGGTGCCCCGAACGGCAGATTTCAAGGGGCCGGCAAAAATTTGTTTGAAAGTTTATTTTTTTTTAATTAATTATAAATTCTTAATAGAAAATATACCATGTAATTTCAACTACCGCATCTCCAAAAATAGCTTACGGAGGTGCTATGGCTTAGTGGCGGTGAAGGGGAAGGGAAGAAAGGGAGGATGAGGGGAGAGGGGACGGCAAACTGATCTTTACCATTCCTGACTAAACTCGTAGTTTCGGCCCTGCCCTGAGGAGCGAATATAAGGGCCATGGAGGAAGGAACGGTAATTACCCAGAAAACATAACCGAATATAGAAAACTCTTCGTACTTCGTACGCATCAAAATATATTTCCACACGAATTCATCGGCTACGGATTATTTGGACTCTAGTCGGTACTTGTACCCAATCTACAAATCACTTTAGTATCATGCAATCATTTATGAGTTGTATTCAAAATATAAAAGGTGATAAAATTTTACCGCAGTTGCTAATGGTGGACCTAGCTTTTCTGTCGTTCGAATGTAATGTGCATCATTCACAGTACTGCAAAATCTTGTTTCAAATTTCATAGTAAATAAGAATAGGCAAATATCATCAAATTGATGTGGAAAGATGTTTTCTGGCATAGCGGGAAAAGCAAAGACCCTACCAACGGAGGAGCTCATGGTTCACACCCAAATAAAGAAAAACTAGGGTGATGCTTATATAGGGATACTCACTAATGCCACATCAAGTCACTGCACTAACTTAACAGAATGAGACCATTCCCAATAACTTATCTCCATCAGCTCTCCATGAATTTAGCTCCACCCGTACCATTCAAACATATCAGGTGCATGAAGTGAAAAGTGTAGAAAGACCGCTAAGGTCGAACAAATGAAATTAGCCGTGACGTAATGCCAGTGATAGCTATGCCTATATAAGCATAATTCTGAAATAATAATGCAAGATCCATGATGACACAGAGGGCGATGGTTGAATTCCGGTGGAATGACCGAAGTCAGGAAATGGCAACCTTTTCATAGTTGCGGCCCGCTAGTCCGTATTGGCCTAGAGCCTAGGGCCGTATTTTCAAATTGACATGTGTATTTAAGGTAGTAATGATCGTAATAAAGCAATTTTCTCCTAAAATACCTGTAGCGTTTCAATAAATCGCCTAAATAGATGTAATGCCAATTCTTATACTCCTCACCTAATTCCAATATTCTGAGTATAAAATCATTTATAGCTTATACTTGTTCGGGTTGCATGAAACGGCTTCGGAACTCGCACGTTGTGGCCTTTGTTTTCACGACCGTTTCTTCCATTAAATGAGGCCTTAATATCTGTGAATACATCGAGTTAGTTTCTGTTATAAACGAAGAAATCCGTGACTATGATTAAGTCATAATGGAATTGAGGTAGGTTTTATATCCCGTCCAGACGTTCACAAATGTAAGCCTTCGAGGGAAGAAACCATTATCTTGCGAAGGCGTTCACGTAAGGTTGTGAGCATAAATCCACCCTGTCATACGACCTATTGGTGCATTAAGAAAAGGTTGGTGAGAAAACGCACATAAAGCGTCGCGTTCTCTGATGTAGAACTATCAAAACCTTGAGGATGAGGACATATTGCAAAATGCTCTCCATACATGGTGTACGACAAATTTAGATTGAAACATAATAATAATATTTAATTTCCTGTTGGTTATACAAGTATAACATAGGATTTAGTCAAAAAAGGAAGAAAAGTTTACACAAAAGTTACATAGAAATTACAAAGAAATGAGAAGCAGTTAAATAGATACATAATTATATTAATTTGTCATTAAGAATTGAATTTTTCACACATGAGATGAATTTTTCACAAAAATGCAAAATGTTTAGTTTTGGAAGATAATGTTTAAATTAATACGGATAAAGGAGGTTCTTATGTGGAAAAAAGAAAGAAGACGGGAAAAAACTAGGTAAATCAGTTTTACGATGAAGAAGAGGAAGTAAAGCAAAAGCACAGGATAAAAGAAGTGTTCCAATGATGATCTTAGGCCTGAACTTACTTAATCTTATTCAACCGGTAGATTAAATCCACTGTTTATAAAAGAATAATAGAACAATAAATATGAAATGTAAATTTAAATTATATGTATATCTCTTGAGTGATCTCTAGTGAAGCTTTTTGAACAAGCAAGACTGACACAGGTGTGTGTGTGAATTATTAACGTGATACACACAAGAGAGTAGTCATAGACACGAGACATTGAAATTGGCTACAGAGGCAGGAGAGAAAAGGGGAAAAAGAGTCCACATTTGATCGAGGAGGGAGTATGGGAAATAAAAAATGGACTTTTATAGTGAGCGATAAAAATTAAACACTGCGAGAGAGCCCAGGCAAGGGAAATAACGACCACGTTGTCGTCGGGAGTGGAGAAAAATGGATTTTAATTCCTTGGGTGTTGATCGGATATACAAAGCGAGGCACATGGAAATGTAACCATAAAAATGTGGCCGAACACGAAAGAGAAATATGGTAGCCAAGAGTCTACGCAGAGAGAAAAGAATTTTTGACAAGCCACGTGGGGCAATAAATTTGAGCGATACATGGCAAGTGAAATGCTGGGGCGAGAAAACTGTGAGGAGATGATTAAATTGCAAGGGCTAAAGGGGAATTCGCAAATACTCACGAGGAACTAATTATACAGGGCTACAAGCATTGGAAAAAATATACATTCCGGATGCATGGAAAGGTAGATATTCAATTTCTGAAAACAGAAATTAATTAAAGAAGCAAGGTATTGTTCATCAAAGCATCTTAGGTATCTTTCCTTCGAGATCATAATTCAAAAGGCGCGCCAAACTAAACACACCGCACCTACATTTTGGGTAACTACTTATTTATAATAAGTGTAAGCTCTGAGTGGAAACTCTTGTATTAAAGCTAGTTAAATTAGTTAAAAGCTTTATTTATATGCTATTTTCTCAATGCCTTCTCCAAATGCACATGCATTTACAGGGGTTATAACAACAAGATTCAGAGTTGGATAAACGATTCGCATACCGTTTGCCAGAAACTCCGAACACAGTGGATAGGAGTCTCGTGGCTAATCACATGTATTTCAAGTATCCACACAAAATTTAATTCTTTTAGCTTAATTGCTAATATAACTTTAAAACTCATATCATGACTAATCACATTTGTTTCATAACTTTATCCCACACCCCCAAGTTTTTCATTGGTTCCTGGAGAAAATTCTTACGGCACTCTGCTCCGTGTTTACCCAACAAAAATTGAAGTGGGACTCCACCTTTTGGGAAAGGCGCAATGCAAATGTCACTAAATGTCACGGCAAGGAGGGAGGGAGGAGTCGGAATAAGCCTAAAATGCGTCATACGATTAGAGAACGCCCCCAAAAGTAGAAGTTACCAAATTCACTTGCGCATAGAGAATGAACGGTGCTTTCAAAATAAATGACACTAGAGAACATATGGGACATGGAAAAGAATGAATGAAAACCACACTATAGACAATTATTTCTGTTTACTGGACATTTTAAATGATTTAAAACTACACTCAGAAACAAAATTATCATAATATAGCATTTGAAAATCAGTGGTATTTTGCAGCGTAGGTAACTATATTTTCAGAATATGTCATCTCGCAACATTTAGCAATAACACGCGAGGCAATTAGGGTTTCTAATATGTCAGTATTATATGCTACAAAATATTTCTATTTCCTAAAATAGTGACCTTTGCAGATACAAACGGTGCTGGCGAAGCAATAACGAACACACATAATACAAAAATATGCTGCAAAAACTAGTAAAATTCGACTACTCTCTTAACTCTTTGTGAAAACGAAATACTTCTCACACGAGCTGAGTGGAAGATCTCAGATAAATGTACACAAAAGCAATTTTCGACATCGGCCAAGGAGACCTAGATATAAAAAAATTTCACTGTCATAGACGAGTAAATGTGTCTGTTACCTGATAAAGTGTACTAATACGTACTTCATTTTCTAATTATTCCCATTTATTTATTTATTTCCATTACCCCATAAATAGCACAACGGCCTTTACAATGGGGTATTAGCAATTAACAATGAAGGACATTCACACACGCCCATGCCCTGGATAAGAGTATCCTACCCAGGCGGGATTCAAACCCGAGACCGAGGTTTGGCAGGCGAGGACTTTACCACGCCGCCACCGAGGACGGCGTACTACTACATCGAAATAGTTTGATTCATTGTTGGTCTCAGCGATTGGTTACTTCGCAGCTACCTTGAACGCTCTTGTATTTGTCCTCAGTGGTGGGGCCTTCAATAATACAGCATCCAATATCGCAGGTGGCGGAGACGCATTTAATAGGAAGGGGCGAGAAGGTGGCCAAAGGAGAACTAGGTTGGCGGAGTTGAAAGATTGCAGTCGGAGAAGAGACCGCAGTTGACATGCCCGCCGGCCACCAACCCTAGGAAAGGGCTGGATGGTCCCGGCAGCTTGGGAGATCGGAGATCTCTCAGCGGCGTCTGATTGAGCCGGCCGGAAGATGGGTTTTCGAGGCGCCCTGAGGGGGCTTGGCTCGAGTAAATAAGGCAGCAATTGCGGCTCCGAGGCCATTGATCCGATATGAAATTTCTCACCGCACACAAAGCGATAACAGGCAGTGAGTGACCCTTACTCGTGACCCCTCACCACAATGTCCAGCCACAGCCGCCTTTACTATCTCACGCTTCCAAAGCCCTCTTGCGAGAATGACTTTCCAATATTAACCCGGCGGTAGTCGCGCCCATTTTCCGATCATAAACGGTCGCGTGGGGTGTCTCTGACACCCCAAAAGATTTTCTCCAATTTCTTTCAAATAGTATATATTATTTAAAAATTTCACACCTCCACGTATCCTTTGTTTATTTAGGAATGGCTATACGATATATTTCAAACCAAAAATTCAACTTTTATTTTTTTTTAAGAAAATTTTTTAAATACCCTATTTTCCAGTAGGCAGTCCCAGTTCCTCCGGAAAAATTGCCAATTTATTTTTGTTTTAGCCAAAGAACACAATTGAAATGTTGAGATATAAATACATGGCATATACTTTTATAAACATCAACCACTGTATCTAATCATATTTTCAGCGTCGACCTCTATTTGCCTTACGTAAATACTAATAAATGTACAAAATTAATTTACTTATCGATATTGAATAGATTTCCCAAAATGTATTCTCGAGGAAAAATTTACGATGATATTACGGTCACTTATAACTATTGAAATACTCCTGTTACAAATTAGATACAGCATTGGAAAGATAAACTAACAAATGTGTAGTCCTCAACAGAAGTTCAATTTCGCGCTATTGAAAAGTTTTATTGAATCTAAAGAACGCAGAAAATAAATCATGTAAATTATTTACTTGCTTCTAATCACTTCTCAAAAATTTCAGCAAGTGTGTACCACGCATTAGTTTCTAACACAGTTCACAGTAAATTTTTGTTTTTATATCAGTTGGAAAAAAACACATCTTCCAACTTTTCTTCTTTTTTTCTCCTCATCCTTTTCTCCGGCTCATTTTATGCATAATTCTCTATTTTTCAAGTCTCTAGAGATCGTGTTCAGTATCGATCTAATTTTACTATATGGAAAAGTTAACGATCGAGTAATCTCACGAAGAAAACTTCTTTGTAATGAATTAAAATAACTAGGAATAACAAATGCACTGATGTCAGCAGTGTTTGGCTAATGAAAGAAAATGGCCATGGACCATCTCCTTATGTTTCTGTTTGTATGATAGGCGCTGCCTATTTTCTCTAATGTGGCTAGACCTCCTTCAGTGCAGTTATAAAAGGTCAATATTTCCTGTTTTCTTTTATTATCTGTTCGTCTTGGATTCAATGACAGAAATAGCTGTGTGCATTGTTGGCGAAAGAATTACATTCTTTGCCCATTTTACGACGCAGGAAACTAGAGCTTTTTCTTCCTAAACCAAAATAAACTGCTATTTTCTCCTTTCTTTTACGTATACGACTTTCAGTGCTAAATCTCTTTTATTTTTTGCGCACTGTTTCCGCAACCGTCAAATTATTGTTTAGAATTTTATCCGCTTGCGGAATATTATTGAACCAGTACTTCAAACTATGTTCCTCCCGTTTCTGTTTACAAAAGAAAACATTCGCTTTAAATCCTCTTTTGGACTGTTATCTCCAAAAAATGGACCCTCTGGTTGCCACCCTGAGTAGGTACATCTTCAAATACAATCGAATTTGCCCATGCAAAAATTTTGATGCTATATTTTGCGGGGTTGGAAGGTAAATAAAGCCCATATGAACATCTTCTTCGAAATGGAATCAATTGTTCATCAGCTTTTTCTCATGGCCCAATTCTGCAATGTTGCCGTGTATTGCGAGTAAACATCTCATATACATTTCTACTTTGTGCTAATTTGCCACTTTTCATTTTCTCCACTCTAGCAGTCACGTTGTCGAAACGAAAAGATAAAGGGGAAAAGAGAGAAATATGTTATGGATCATGGAGGAATAACATATTTCCACTCCTAATCCATTTTGGTTCCAAAACAATAAAAAATTCTGTTACTCAGTTTTATTTTCCTGGCTAAAAGTAAAATTCTATTCAGGAACACTAAGTCTTTCCTGTCTGTTTCACTATCTCTTTTACGAGAATAATTTTCAGTGACTTTCTCTACCTGAATATTATATATACCTAACATCATATGAATGCAAACCATTCGTGTTTTGAATCCAATTTATTTTGCTAATAAGTCCACTCCTCTCAGTAACACTGCTACAATTTCATGTTCTTATGTTTGGTCTTGATCCCTGCGTATTACACGTTGCAACTCCATACTTCCCAACGTACATAAGCTCCCTTCCCGTTTACAAAAGTTCATCATCTCTGCACTGTTGTTCAGTGTAAGTGTCATGCGCAGTTACATGACACCCTTCTTCTTTTTCATCAGAATCAATCTTCTTCCCTCAAAGATTCATTCAAAAGACAAAGACTCTTTCTTTTACTGTGGAGGTAGCTGACATCTAGTATGAATTGAAAACGATGAATGTAAGTATTACAAGGCCAACCTACAATGGTAAGTTCACAGAAACATGTAAATATTGATTTTTTTGAATAACTTCTGCACTAACGTAATTGAACGAAGTATTCAAAAAAATCATTTCTAAAAATCGCATTTTCTACAAAAGTTGACGTCAGAAACAAATAATTCCTCATCCAAATTTTCAATCAAAAGTCAAAGTATATTACCTTTTTCCTTTTTTTAGAAAGACTGCAGGAATACAAAGTGCACTGAATGAACGTGCTGTAAGTATTACATGATCGATTTTTCGTGGCTTACTTCGAGGAAAATCACTGTAACATTATAAGAAATTACTAACTTTCTATTTGCTTACATAAATTTAGGCAAAAAATGTACCAATAAATAAATATTTATTGATGTAAACGTAAAAAGACAACATTCATGGCCAGTTTCCGAAAAGTAGCTATCAAATCGATGAAAATGGATGAAAAACATTCAAGGCGACTTTAAATACTAGGCGGCAAACCGTAACGAGAACGGTCGCGTGGGATGTCTGGCACACCCCACTCTGCAGAGCTTTGACAAAAGTAATTTTTCTTAAAAACTTGCATTGATTTTATAATAATCTTTTACATACTTCCTCAGAAAGCTTAAAAAATCAGCTAGAGGAAATTACAGTTCATTGCAGTCACATTTGCAAGAAAAAATAGCGCTTATATAAGGCAGGGGTGTCTGAGACACCCCACGCGACCACTGCCGGGTAAAATGTCAAAACAAAGCTAACAAAACGGGTATCTGCCAGAAGATTGAAACATTTTTCTCTCACCCGAAATCAAAATTCCATTTAAAATCTCAAGTTATTCCTTCAACTCATTATTTGCATGAGAAATCATAATTTGGTTGAAAATCACCACTTTATATTTAACTATACTAATTGCAAATTATAAACGAATATTATGGTATTTGTAGAGGACAGAGAAGAGCTAATGCCATGAAAGATAATCAGGTTTTTTTTCTCGTGAGTGAGTTGGGAATAAACGCACGTCCTCCAACGCTTTGCGTCATATTTGGCTCCACGCCGACGTTTCGACACCTTACTCCGCTATCATCCTCACTGAATGAGTGCCTTGACAACTTTTCAATGGTCTTATTTAGGTCAGGTTGGTGGAGGTGTGACCAAATGAATGGCGAATTTTCCACTCCAAGATCCAACTGGATTCAAGACTGAAGGGGTTTATAGCATTTCCTGAGAATGCGGACAATTATACAATCGAGAAAAAGAAATAAGTATCGAGGCAAGACTCAAATAACATGAGCGCCACACCCAGCTAAGACAACCAGAATAGTCAGCGGTGACCGAGCACAGTATTCTAAATGCCCATAAGTATTATTGGGAAAAACAAAGCTTATTTGGCGGTCTATGGGTTATTAGGATCGCATAGTTAAAGGACCCATTGCTGTCAAGTTGGAGGAGAAAAGGATGCACAGAACTACGGGTTTTCAACTCAACCGTACATGTGGACATCAATCGTGCAACGCATAAAGAGGACGCTGAAAAAATTCGCTATTGGTGACAGCCCCTCCGCCAATCTGACCTACGCATGGACATAGAAAATTTATCAAGGTACTCATTCTCATAGCGGAGTGTGTTGTCGAAACGTAGGCAGTAATCTAAATCTGAGAATGTAGGAAGCCACAGAGGGTTTCATTCGGCAGCTACTGTAACAGAAAAGGGTCGGGAAGGAAGGATGGAGAGAAACCCTCCGTCTGCATTAGCCTTCTCTTAACGAATAGCGTCTAGTGGACCACGAGTTAGTGCCCCTTTTGACAGACAGATTGTTGTACAAGCGCCCTCCACAAAGAACTGAAGTAGAGATCAGACAGTCTCTGAAATATCTCCGGCACCGATAGGTTTTTAATCCGGGTCCACTGGGTGAGAGGCCAACATTCTAGCCACCAATCCTAACCCCAATTGTAATCAAAATTACGGGAGCTTCCACAAAATATAATATCTTTGACAGCATTACACATTATCTGAGGGCCCCAATTTGGTGATTTAGAACGAATTTTGCCCGCCTCTTTCCGTGGAAGATGAAGGCTGGAGCTCCACCGCCAAAACTCGAGAGCTCGCAGAAAATATCGATTTAAAGGGAAAATTGTGGGTGATGAAGCGTTTGCAATTTCTTCAAGATACAGATGAATGAACTTTTGAATGACAACAATCAAGAGGAACGAAGTAAAAAAGCCTCACAGCATCATGATTTTCTAGTCAATACAATACTATAAAATGAACATTATCAAAGTAATTGCCATCATAAACGTTCAGATTTGTAAAGTTAATTAAAAAATAACAGTTCTTAATCTATCAGCACGGCTTTAAAGCGATGACGAGTGCTGCGTGAACCAAATAAGCAGAACACTTTAATAGTGAATGTCAGAAAGAACTTTAATGATTTGAATTCGATTAAATAGTTAGCGGGCATAGATCCGTACTCCACTGCCGATTCTAAGAGTGCGTAGGGTCATGAAATATTTTGCAAGAGTAGTCGACTATACAGTCATTTTCATGTCCGAAATTTACGTCAACGCCCAGGGGGAGGATGATTCACATTAACTGTTTCGTTAAATTGAAAACTATAATTTATGGCTAATAGTCCTGTTTCGCAGCAAATCGTTTAAAAAAATAGGTAAAATGAATGGGATTTGAAACCAAAACGCTGGAAATAGCTTGGCATCAAATTCTTCTCTTGATGAAGATGAAGTAAACAGGGGACATTAGAGAGGAACCCGAGGGCTCATGTTCTTTAATAAAGACAGCATTATTACCGTAATGATGGGCAAGATAAATAAAGTTCATTTAGCAATTCAGGCATTAATAAAAATCGAGATAATGGGCATTTTTTTAGAATGGGAATCAGATAAATTGAACGGTACTTTTTTACTTATACCTAATCCTTCGAAGGCAAACGTTAATGCGACATTTAAATACATACAATGCAACCGTATCATGAATCTGATGTAGCAGATGAGAAGATTCGAAAAAAGTGTGTAACTGCAACGGCCATTTTTTACCGATTCTTTAGTTTTTAATTGGATCCAGGGGATTGCGTGGCCCTCGGTGGGATAAATGTATTAATTACCCTGGTGCAGGAAAAGTTAGATATTCTAATAAAGGATTGTATATTTTTTCATGAGGTGTTTTGAACCATAGTACACATATATTTTGATTCACCTAGTAAATAGGTGATTAAAAATTGAAATTCTATAGTCAGAATTTTGAAATAGAATAGGCAATATATATTTTTCTTAGAAAAATAATTTGACAGTGCGCATCAGTGATTATTTATTTATACTGATCACCCTTATTGAGATAATAATCAGAGTAGCATTATTTAACTTTATATGTTAGCTACTACGCAGAATTCAAGGAAAAGAGCGCAGAATATTTAATAAGGTATCTGAGAAAGCTTTAGCAGTTTAACGAAAATAACCGACAACCGCAAGAGATACCTACATATTGAAACAGTTATTAATGCATCGAAAAATGTTATTTCATAAGATCTATTCAAATTTCTTTACTTCTATTAACTTCGGAGATCACTCTGGACTAAAAAATTTTCGATGCCACTCCAGGAAAGATATCAAATCATGTGGTCATGTTCTTACACATGTTTCACGAAATTATGCATGCAGCTCACTCAATGTGTAAATCAATGTGCAGATAAATATTGCAGCAGCTACCTGAACATTTCATATAGTTGACCATTCCACCAGGGTCTAGTATGGTTTAGTGCAAGTTACAGAGGCGGTTGGAAACATTTCGACTAGACCGTAATCCCTGTTTCGCTACCCGCATTGGGTCGAGATTGGTGCTTAGGCATGAGCTCAACGGAACTTGTTATGGAAGCATCACAGTACGTCTCGAGTTGAACTTGACCTACTCACGAGTAATGCGGCAGATACGACGTGTCAGAGCGGTTGGCGACACCCAGTCTCCCGCCTTCGCAACCCTCAGAATCCCGGCAGCCCTTGCTGCACTCCCCGGGGAAGCCCCTGACAACAGCAGAGACAGGAGGCACACCTGCTAAAGGCGAAAATCCTTCTCAAGGCGTGACGCCAACTCATGCCGCTGTCGCGCTGCTATCCCGACATCCGGGGGTTTCAAATGTTCCTCTTGCCTCTGATACTATCGGCGTACGTATGCAGCACATGGGGGGGCCATTTGTCAAACTTCGCGTCTTTGTGTGTCGCAGATAAATTTCGAATCCAAGCCAGAATTTCGAATGCGGCGTTTACTTGCCTTATATATAAGGGAAAATTCTCAAATGAACGCGTGTGTTCCATTCTCAGTCATCATTTATAAGAAACTTGGAATGTTTAAAATAAATTTTTGGATGATAATTGTTTTCTGTCAAATATTCATCTTGGCTTAGGTGGAAACATGCGTATGATCTTGATTGAGTCAAAAAATAACATAAAAATACATTTCAAAAATACTTATCTAGTGAATCAATCAACTTTTAGTTAGCCCTTAAACTAAGGAAGTAGGAGTAATGGTGATACGTATATTGCAGTAAAATCGTCACCGTTACCATTTACACTGAATTTTCATATATTTCTGACATTTGCGTTTTTCTAACAGTAAAACATTCAACAAATATGCTCCGCATTAACACTATTGTGTTTAAGAGCCATGAGAATACAAGGAAACGTTGATCATGCAAGTATTTTTTTAATAATTTCAACAAATTACAAAATACTTGTGATCATTTAAACAAACGCTTAGTTACTTCACAAAAGGAATAGTTGTTGATAGTATTAAAATAGAAACCTCATCTTAAGCAAACTAAAAGTGTTTACAGGGATATGATATAAGAATTTTTTTAAATGTTTTTGATTGACTCACAATCAGTATCATTTGCGGCACTTAACAATATCAGACCCGAATTCCGCAAACGTGTATGGCTTCAATACGAAATTCAACTCACACGCATCGTATTCCCACAAGAGCATCAAATCTTGGATTCAATTCTCCTTCAGCTTCATGCTTTAAGCTCCGTCTTTGTCTTGAACGTGATGTCGTGGAACGACATATAAGTAGGTGAAATCCCCCCATCCCGAGGAAAGAGAGTAAAATGAGAAATAAAAAATACTCTAAATCTTGAATGGGCTCATTCAAAGAAGGCTTGTGTTTCCGAAACTGAATTGGCTTTTTTCCTCATGGCCATCGAGATAAATTAAAGATACAATTTTAGTCAATAGACATTGGAAAAAGATAGCTATGTGGATTCAAGAGCAATTTTTAAAAGAATTTACTGAAAACTATGAGAGAACGAATGACTCTTTTTCTGGACAAGATTCGATTTACAAAAATAATATGTTTCTTAGTTAAATAGGTGGAAAAGCCCTGCTGCATATGCAAACGCGGAAACAAAATGGCTTTGGTGCGTTATCTGGCTTCAGTTCAAGAAATATTATGCGCGGTGCAGCTGGGGGTAAGTGCAACAGTCTTCCACACTAATCCCTTATGAAGGCAGGCAAATAGATAAATGTCAATATTTCGGGTAACTCTAAAATTGAAAATTGTCTAATGCAATATATAAGGTACATATATTTGAAGTCCAAAATTAATAAAAGAGCATAGTTTAATGAAATATTGCCATGTGAGGGTACGTGACACCTTAGACTGACTTTAAATTAAAGATATGATTGGATGGATACAGTTTTTCCTGAAATGAAACTTATCCTCGACACCAATTAAGGCGATATCATAATTCCGACGCCAGCGATGAAATCTCTGTGATTTAGCCGAACAACGCAACAGACAGTTAATTATTGTAACAGTTAATGATGAATATACACGAATCTAAAATGCTTACTAAACTCAGCAATGAAAAAGCCTTTGTCAGTTTGCAATCTCGGTAAATGACCTTTAGCTGCCCAAAATACCCGCGTCGAAGATTTTATTTCCAATAAATTGGTCTAAATAATTCCTCTCCTATGAAAATATCCAGTCAAAATATATCAATTCCATATGAAACATCATTACAGGTTTCTACTTACTCAATTAGTAGCACGTAGTATTAATTTTTTCTTTATTTAAGGTAGTATTACGCAGTTTTAAATTTAAATATTTCTGTATCCTTTTTTGTCCCCTATGATCAAAGACAATTTTTAAAGATACCTTCATCATGAGAGCCATATATATCTTTCTAGGATCAAAAACTGAACTCCATTCAAAAGGAAGAAAAATATGGATTCTTACTGATTCACAAAGCATGCGTTAACTCCCAAAAAAATACAAAAAGAATGAATCTTTGCCCTGATAACATAAACACTTATGCCCGCGACAAAAGGACATAAATGCTCGCGCAAGATTGGAATGATGGATGAATCCATTTCGCTCGCCCTGCCTGTTGCAATGTTCCCTTATGGAAGACAGCAACCGGTGTTTTCATGAATTTGCTATCTCAGTGCACCCCGAATAAAAGAATTACACCGTTTATTCGTTCGTTCACTCAACAACGTCTCGATGAAATGTCTTCTTATATTCCAGTGCTTTCGAATCGAGTTTTTCAATGCGCGCTAATTTTTACCCTTTCAAGCGAGAGAGTCACCGAAATGTGAAAGGTGAAAGAGTGGCATCGTCAAGGAAACGCTTTCTGCTCAGGAAATGACGAAGGCATTCAAATCCTCAGCAGAGCAGTCGGAGATGAGTGCAGAGTTTGGGCGATGAAGCGACGGAAATCAAACACTGAAATGCCAGCAATACATGACGGAACAAGTGAAATAACGACTTTTGGAAAACAATACTGCAGCCAACTATGGCAAGAAACAATAATTAACACAGCTATTTTAATGCAATCAAATAACTCAGCTAATAACAATGAAATGACACATCTATTTTACCTTCCATAAAATTACTTAATGCGACGCGCATACATGCCTAAACGTTACCATCGGGGCAATTGATTCATTCACACATAATACAAGTAAAATAAGACATTGCAATATTTCACGAATAAGACACTACGCGTTGCGTCGTTGAAATAACATTATCAAGTGTTGTAATGTTGTTTGTAACGACGACACGCTTAGTGTCATAATAAAACTCAGTGGAAATATTGCAATGTCTTATTTTAGTAATATTAAGAACTTCCATCATATCGTGCCCAACATCATACACGATACACATAATAAAGTATAAAACATTTATATAGTCAGTTGATTAGGAAAGCGCTAGGAGAGAAATGAGGGTTTCTAATGTGGAGGTTAAGATCATGCATTCCAAGGTGAAATTTTCGGTTGTGGTAGGTTTGAGGAAGAAATATGAGGTAGAAAGAGGGTTGAAAGTTTGGTGATTAACGTGCGACAAAATGGAGTGGGGGTTGAATACATGCCCCTTCATTCCTCCCATTTTCTTGTTATGCTATGGTATTTTATTTGGAGGAGGCGACTGACATCTAAGGTCATTTGCGCCATAGTGAATGGCTGGGAAGGAAGGGTGGAGAGAATCCTGACGTCGGCGTCAGCCTGCTCTTGACGTGGCCACGGCTTAACATCCCATCCGACGGACGGAGTGATGCACTTAAATTACCTACCATAAAACACCAAAGCAAGGATCGATCATTCTCTAAAAAAAACTCTGTTATCGTCGGAATTCGAACCCTGGCTCACTGAGTGGGAAACCAACACTGTATTAAGGCCGTTTGACACGGGGCACGGAATTGCGCAGGTTAGAGCTGCATTAATTTCTAAAATGGCGTGGAATTGCGCGAATGCATGAACGAAATTAGAACAGGGGCTATTTTGCCGTCTCGTATCCACGCATTCTCGCATGTGTTCTAGCAATTCACCGCTTTACACGACGCAATTTTGATTGCGCCTTCGCACGTACGCCAGATTGCGCAATTCCGTGTACCGTGTAAAACGGCCTTTAGTCACATAACCCGAGCCACTCCCAAATTACTTCCTCATCCTCAACTCACACAACAATTTCATTTCGACGTCAATGACCTGGACTAACACATTATAATATAAATGGTCTGTTTTGAGTGTAGAAATTATTTTTTTTAAATCAATTGAACCGATGAAACAAGTAGAAGTAAAAAATGAGGACCTTAAAAATTCAATATCTTTGTTATAAATTTTTATAACATGTTGGTCTACCATATTTTCCTGACACTATTGAATTTAATCATAAAAAATAAAATTCAACTCAAGACTGTAGTTTCACTCAATCATACGCGAAGTAAATAAAAAAAACTGATTCAAAGCGACTTCTCCCAAGTATATCCACTGAAGTTTTGCATCTACGAAGTATAACAATACGCAGCCGAAAAACAATACTCTTAAGGTAATTAAAATCAGCATAACTATATACGAATAACTGATTCGGTAAATGCGATTGCTGGAGGTCATGGAAATGGTGCTTTTACGACGGTTAAACAAAAATATCACGAGTGCAAATATGAGGGAAGCGTAATCATTGTAAATATGAAGTTAATTTATTTAATAATATTTAAGACACCATAATGACTGCAAGATAATTTATCCTGTTCTGGAACCAATTATAGTCAAAAGGTAAACTCAATAGCTAAAAAAATGTACAAACAGTTGTCCTTAGTAGATAGCAACGGATAAAAATTTGTAATTCTTAAGAGAAATAGATCGATAGAAATTAGAAACGATTATTACGAATAAAACATTGAATTTAAAACATTTACAAAATTTACATCGAGCAATGAATTTAGATGAGGCTATATTTTCCTACAACAGAGTAAAGCTTGTAAATTTTGGTATAAAATACGCATTATACTTGCTTACGCAAGAGGCAAAAATGGAAAAAATCACTAATCATGTGATTGAAATTGACAATACACAATACTTGTCACGGGGAATCAAGGAAACCCTTTCGTTTAGGACACCTCAGGGGGAGTGCCAACATTAACAAGGAATAGGGGTACTACAAGACCCTGATCTGACCAATTTTAAAAATACACACCACCAAAATGGGACCACCAAGAAGACGGGCTTGATAATTCTAAAAAAAAAATGGTTTAACGAGGTTGGGAATAAAGATTGAGATACCGAACAAAATTAATATGAATGATTACCAATATAGGGTAAAACTTGAGAGGAAAAATGTAAAACGTTTTCAAGCCCTTTCCTGATATTGTATTTTGTTTTAGGAAAATTAGCAAAAAAATTATTTGGGGTCGGTTGATGGAATGCTTGCTTTGATAATGTTATTAATATCGGTAAGTATCGTTTAGTTTCACCAAATGTATGCATCACCAAATGCCTTTTTTTCATTCTAACATCCTTGAAAAAAAGGTACCCACAAATTATTTTGAGTAGCAATAGTAATAATAACTATTGCTTTGACATTGGTATCAACTAATGCAACTTCTTAATTTAGCGCCCCTATCTTATCAGGAAAAATGTTCCTTGAGAGAATAGAACATTTGCGCGGAAAACTATGCAGCCCAATCAAGAAAAAACATAACACTTCACCAGAGCCATGGAAAATAGCAGACATTGGACGGATATTTCCTTCGCAATATCTCTCCCGCATCCTGCGACGTCCGCGAGGAATTTTTGAGGGAAAACGCAAATCTCTCTTCCGTCGGAAAAACCGCTGAGTACCAGTCAACGCAGACGACAATGCATCGAATTCTTCATGGGCTGGAATGCTTGGGAGGGTTTATCACTTTGGTGGGCCTCCGAGTACCCGCCTCCAGCCTTCCTTTCCATCGACTTACATCATCCCCCCCGCTACAGTTTGATCGACATGCATACAAGCAATAAGTCCCACTGAGAGCAGTGAGCGGAACTTAGCAAAGACTTTTAGCGATTCATTTATTTTCCCTCCGTCTACATTCGCTCATGCCACTTTTCTCTGATAGTCAATCATAATAATCATGTTGACGACGAAAAATTTATGAAATCGAAGGATCTTGTTTCGAGTGAAAATAAACAATGCCTATCATAGGTGGATCAAGCGGGGAGTTAATAAAAACGGACAAGACTATTCGTACGGTTATCATTACCTTAGTTTTGTCTAGTGTATTATGGAGCCTTAATCATTAAATTTAATATCAATAGCTTTCATATAAAAATAAAGAGAATACTTCGAATAGTAGTCGTTAAATGCTGTTTTTAATCTCAAATATGAGAAGACCGTTTTCCTGTCAGGCCCTTGTTCCCCCTGTCACCCCACATAAAAAGTCCTTGATCCGCCTGATGCATAATCTAGTATGATGGAGGGAAGGAAGTTTTTTTTCCTCAATTACTTTCATAATTCATAATTTTTATACGACGTATTTTTTGTTTAGTGAAATGTTCTGCCAGCCTGTATTTCCGGGTTTTCCTCCGAGTGCATGCATTACTTTGGAAAAAATTCCTCCAACGTTCCATTTGGTGAATAATTGTCCATGGATATGAATAAACGCGGAGATAAACCAGGAAGAAATTTTATTTTACTGCAAGGCTACAAACCTTCGTTTGAATTACTGAAAGTTTACTTCAAGCATATATATGCAAAAAAATAGTGAAACATAGTTTTCGAGTGGAGGTGTAAAAAATTGAGCAAATCCTTTAAGGTCTCACTTTTGCACTCCTACCTTCGCAAATTTATTCAGAGAAACTGGGTCATGGAGTCACGACTGAAAATCATATTCTCTCGTACTTATATAAAAATATATTTAGGAGACTAAGTTCAAAATATAGTACTAGTAGTAGTATAGTAGTTACACAGGCGGATTTAGGGGGGGGTACGTGACCCCCCATACCTCAGACCATAGCTTGGCTCAAAACGCACGCAATGAATAAATGGGACAGGTGCAAGCGGATATCAGTGAGTAATGACTTCATCACAATATAAACTTCCCTCATCAGCCAATTGAAGTATGTTTCGCAGCATAAAACTATTCACTATGTCACTTCATCCTCTTTTTTCTACTTTCTTTCCTCGGCACATTACGAAGATCGGATATAGGAAGGCTTTTTCATTTATCAGGATATCAAAATGCTGAGTCAGGAAAAGCTTGGAGGAATTAATTCCCATGGTGGCAAGAAATCTTACAAGGACAACTACCGCGGAGCTCTTGCCGTGTGATGAGGAAATACTTCACTTGAATTACACCAGCAGGCAAATTTAATATTGCAATCGTACCAGTACTCACAATGATATAATGGATGTGTTCAGTGGCGCCGACTCCATGGGGTCTGACGGGGCCCGATCCCCCTAAAAAATTCGTTATGGGGGGAGGAGAAGGTGTGTTAGGCTTGATTTTTCCCGGAGTGTCGAGTTATCGAGAGTCACTTTTTCAGGGTTCTAATGCTGATCATTTGACTCTTCTAAAATGCTTTAAAAAATACTACAAAACCCCCTTTTTAAAAGTTTCCCGCAGTGAGACCCAAGTATGGGCCCCGCCATTATTTTTTATAAGCCGGCAGCCCTGGATGTGTTACACAGTGACATGAGGAATATATTTTCCTTACCCACCAATACGCTCAATCCTACAAAAGAGTAAATTTAGCAGTAATTAACTTTATAAAACTCATTATGCTTAAGCAGTTCTGCCATGCATCCGTGTTTTCAGAGTGTATGCGCATATTTTGGCAAATACCATCATTTCCATACGCACCAGGAGCTTACTACAACACTTTCACAAGACAATTTTCTTTTTAATTTTGAAAAGAAGTAACCTTTGTTCACTCATCAAATTGGGGCTATTCACGTCCCATTTATTTCGGCCTACATTCTAATGCCTCTAGCTGAAAAGATACATGGGTTATCATATAGACAGAAAAGTTCCTTGAGCTTAGGCCAAATTTAATCCAAGAACTTTTGATCATAAATAAATAGAGGTCAAGACAACAAAAAATCTAATTCTATAGATAGATCGATAGCCGATTAAATACAAAGGAAACACCATAAATACATATTTCAACACAGTTGATCGATCTTCCTTCAATGCAACTTTTTACAATTTTCTACAAAAAATTAGCCTTATTTTTAAAAACCCAAACATAGCCGCTCACCGTCATTGAATTGAGGCTTGATAATCAGGTTGAATAAAAACGAATAGTAAGGCTATCGGCATTCGCTACTGGCAATGAATATATCTGGACTGCATCCACCTACTGCTATCTTTAAAACGAGCGAGAAGGCCATAAGGCGGATCGTCATTACAACATGCCCGGTGAATGCAAATGTCATCTATGATCATCAATAAACCGCTAGTCACTAAATCAACTCGATTACGTCTATACATGTCAAGTCACGGGTCGCGTTTGCCTTCTCTCTCGCTCACTGAGGTGATGATACTATGCATCCGACTCTATGCTGCTTGCATAACAGCTGGATAAGTGAGAAACGTTCATACGTGCGAAGCAACATGGGAACCTTTCCGTTTACCTTGAAAACTTTTTCATAAAAAAAACGACCGCAACATTTCATACCGTACCGTAGTAAGGCCGGTTGCGATGGCACAAAAAGTACACGGTTTAGAGCTGCACTTCGTACGTCGTCACATCGTAGTTTTGAACGTTAACGGACGATATTCGTCGGAGCTTTTCGAGACGGACACGAGAAAATTGGATTCGACTCTTTAAAGGAAAAGACTGCAATTTCAATGTAAACAAAGCGGGCCGTAAAAAGAGTAATAGGGGAGCGCCGGGCGAAACTCATTTGTCGCACGTGACGACGCTGATGACGGAGCACATTGCTAGAGGATTGGGGAGGGAAACAAAATTCCCGTCCCATTAAATACTCCTCCCGAGCTCCCACGATGAAAAACTAAACGCTCGGTAACTTTATTACAATGCTTTGAAAGCAGCTTTCCTCCTCTCCAGCCGAGATAAATTCATTCGAATCAAAATTCTTCCATATTTCGTCGGAACTAATGAGAAAGCCGCAGGCTTTTTTTTATTTAAGAGATTTGATATAGCCGTCAAAGGAAATGAGATAGATCTACTCGCTGTCATTCCAAGCAAAGGAAATTCTACCTCTAAAATGTGATGTTATACCTACTAAATTTTGTTCGGCAGAGAAAATTAATTACACGCATCTGAAAGGCATATTACGATTACGTCACCTTAAAGAAGATAATCGAGAGGCATAAACTGTAAGTACGGTAGCTAAACTCCGTTTCTTAAGCAAATTCGTGTAGTAAAAACACAACAAAGTTGTAAGCACACTGTAAAGATTCGATACGCAGACAATCGAGCATGCAAAACAAGATTGTGAAGCGTAAAGCTACATAAAAATTAATCTTTCATATGGCTTATATTTTAGGATCACCATCCACTTAAGAACGGTCATTTCGGTAAAACAAGGCCAATCACACCAAAAGAATTGCCCCACCAAGAATAATGGAAATGAAAAATATGCAGTTTTATACGGAATGCCTTATAAATGAACCCCGTGGAGAGTAGCAGGGGAAAAATCACAAAAATCTGATCGTAGAACCTAACATAATCACTCAGGTAAAATTAACGGAGCACAAAAATGAAGAAGGAACAAATCATGTACACATTTGAATATCAATTACACAGAAATAACTGATATCAATAGAAGAGAGAGAAGATGCATTAGTTACCGGAAAAATTGAGTTCAGATCGTCGAATGTTAAAATCAGCACCGTTCCCTAAATTAGAAATTAAAGTCAACTTTGGCAAAGCACAGACACAGAGGACAAAGCATGTGTCCAAGGGCCGCAAAGGAAGGATTTTTGCAATGGACTGAACCAGAGGTCTTATCGTCACTTCGCAGGAGGAAATTCACCGACCATTTAATACGAAAAGTCCCAAAAATTTCGTTCCTTGAACGCAGCATTAGCACTAAGCTCAAAAGAAGGCATCAAAGCAATAGCAATGAAAAGAAATCTCGAACGCCCTTATGGGTGAAATGTCGCCAAATTCACTATTGCAAATAAAGAGGAACCCTAAAAGAGGATAAAGTCCTAGAATGCTGATCATGGACAACAAAATCAGCACTGAGCAAAGGAAAATACACCATAAAATATGCATCACGAGCACAGTATGTGGCCAAAAAGGACGCAAATCCACGGTATAAATATATACTAGCTCAAAAAAATGGGTAGGTACATACTACAAAATTAATATCTAGGAAAATAATCATCAGAACTGAGTTTAAAAGGTCCCTTTAGGACAACAGCGGCGTGAGAAATTCATGAGCACACTTTGGGGAGGAACGGCACCGAAATCACTCGTTACTCAAACATTTATTAAAACCTATGCGCAAGGAAGATCATGCCTAAATGAACATAGGCGAGAATTCGCCGCTTAATACGGGAGATTATTCCTAAAACTCGGATTGTGGAATGTAACAATATCACTGAGATGTTGATGTAAAATATGTACACAACAGCAACGGAGAAAAACGTAAATAAATCACGTAATAAGTGGCGGAATGGCACTCGAAATCACGTTTGTAGTTTCAAACTTAAGAAATACCCTTTACGGCGCGGGGAAGAAGATCAAATATCTCACCAAGCGTGGGAGAGGATGCGCAAATGCGGAACACATCCTTCTATTTATATCATGCAAGATATCGTCATCACTGCACTCTTAAGGAGACATCACAACAACAAAGGCAGAAACTAAACAAATCACGTATAGGGGTGAAATGACACCGACATCACTGATGCAACAAACATGAAAACAACCCTTCTCCGTTGTGTGAGGGAGCAAGGGGATCATATCTCACCGAACGTTGGCGAGGGTATGCCTTCTGTTGCGCAGGTATCTGTTGTGGTAGCGCTGCAGCGCCCCGATGCTCCCCTGCTCCGCCTGCATGGCCGCCACCGCACCGATCCCCGCAGTTCCCGCCGTGAACCTCGCGAGCGGCGACTTGGCCGTCTCCTCCTCTTCCTCCTCCTCCTCCTCCACGTCCTCCACCGTGGCCGGCGGTATCCTCCTCCGGGCCAGGGCGAAGCGCAAAGCGGGCAGCGGGGAGCACGTCTCCTCTCCCTCCCCCCCGCTCCCCTCCTCACCCTCCTCCTCCTCCAGCTCTTCTAGTGGCACCAGCGTGGCCTCACTAACCCTCCGGCTGTCCAACACGGCACCGCCGCCGCCCTCCGCGAAGCCCTTCCCGTCCTCGCCCTTCCCGCGTGGACCTTCCGTGGTGGTGGACGAGGAATCCACGGAACCCCTCGGCGTGTTGCTCACGAAGCCGACGAAGTGCGCGGCCGACAACGCGGGGGAGCCCTCTGCCGCCTCTGCCTCTTCTTCCTCGCCCTCCTCCCCCGGATGGTCTTCGAAAGCCTCCTCGGCGGGTACCGCGTGCGCGGAGGCGTCGCTCCGGCGGTGCACGGCGGAGTGCGCGGCGGCGACGTCTAAGCCGACCGGTGGTGGCGGCGGCGGTGAGCTTGGCGGCGTGTCCTCCCTCGCCACATCTCCGTTGGATCCCTCACGCACCTCGAAGCGCCTCCTGCCACAGACGGCGGCGGTGGTGGTGGTGGCGGCCGCTGCGGCGTCGTGGTGCAGCACCAGTAACTCTCGGTCGGCCAAGGCCTCGACGGCCCGCTCCTCCTCGTCGTCTTCCGCCTTGGTCGTGCCCCCGGCCGACAGTGACTCCTCTATCAGCACGGACAGCTGTTCGCCCGACGCCGCCCCCCTGTTGCGCTTGTGCCTGCCTCCACCCCTCTTCTTCCTCCCCCCGCCGCCGCCTCCCGCCCCTCCGCCTCCCCTCTTCTTGCCCTTGGCCCGCCTCCGGCCCTCCTCCGCGCCCCCGCCGCCCCCGCAAGGGACGACACAGTGGCTGCCCGCGCCCCCCACTTGGACCCCCTAGCGTCGCACCGGTGACGGAATCCCCTGGCTGCGTCGCGGCGGCCAGCACTCGCATCCAAACGGCATCCGCCGGAGTCAAAAGACTGCCGCTGCCTCCGGCCACCTCGGCATGCGATCAAAATCCCCACTCCACTCTAAGGGAAGGGCCCTCCTCTTTCGCCTCTCCTCCTCCGTCACTTTCTCTGTCCTCTCAAGGGTTTCGTGCGCGTTGTTTTGGTCTCCGGGGCGGAGGAACGCCCGGCCGAGGCGACGCCGATGTTATCGCCCCTGTTATCTCATGGGAAACCGTTCTGGATAACAAGAGAGATAAAGAGGGGAGCAGTCAATTCTGCCCTTTCTATTTACTTTCCTCCCGGAAATTCATGAAGAAATATCTCGCCCTGTTATCAAGGTGCCGGCGAACAAGGCGGCATGATTGATTCAATTAAATGGCAGAGGTTTCCGAGGCGAAGGATCTCTTTTTCCAATCAGAGGGATTTCACTCGACCTGTTCCATGGGTTCAATCAATCTTTTTTCTGGGAACATGGCTTGTTTTATGTCCGGATCCGAGTTAAGGAAATCCAATAAGAGCCTCCGTAGAGTAACTCGATTGGAACTTGGAAAGCAAACGTTCAAGAACACTGAGGTTGGAGGTAGATTGTGTACCAGGAGAGTGGTTTGAGGAGCTAGCGACGTAATATATTATGAGAATTCTGCAGTAGAAAAGAAGGGGGAAAAGGCGGGTTTTGAGGAATATCTCAGGGATAACTATTTCGAAAGTAGGCTTTAAGAAGGGTCACAGGGCAGGGGAGTCATGCCGAAGACGTCTTAATTAAATCTTCCTCCCTCAACCTCTCCTAATCGTCTGGAGCGCATCTCAAGGAAGCTGGGGGGCTGGTTCCGGAGCACAGGCGTAGTTGGCCCCCAGTGAGACACGGGGCGGGGCCCATGCCCCGGTCGACCCTCGACCTCTCGCACGCGGCGATGGGCACGGGCGTGGGGGGCAACGCACGCGAAAAGAACAACCCCCTTCCTGTTTATTCTATTCACCCATACGCCATCTGCAGGTCATTCCTTCCCAGTCATAATACATCGTGGATATATTTTTTTTACTATCAAGTCGCTTGAAATTTCGAGAATAAGTTGTTCGATTACTAACTCTTCTCTCGTCGTCACGCTCGTTATAACTAAATAACACACATTTATCCATCAATTGACACCTAAATGGCAACACACGGTTAAAGCAGACATCTTTAGTACATTCCACGTTTACAAAAGGCCACACGGCACGATCACTCACATAAATCACTCACTAAGGCAGCACACGGATTGAAAAACGAGATTGATTGAAGACACATGGACGTTACATGTAGCGCTTAGCTTTTTATTTTATGCATTATATAAACATTTCGACGATACGAAAACACTTTTGCGAGGCACAAGGAAAGCTTGACAGCGGCGATGAGCGGAGAGAAACGTTTCCCAGGCACGGGGAGTGAGAATATGACGTTGGTTGAGTAGGAGGGGTGGGATAAATGAGTGGATCAGATGTCTAAAAAGGAGTTGGATAGAACGAGGTATGGAGGTGTATATTTACTATGTCCAGGGAACGGTGAAATAGGGGGTCAAAACCGGGAAATACTAGGAGCAACTTCTGAAGGGTCATCAAGGGAGGAGCACTAGATGTTTCAATGGAGAACTCAGATCACTCACTGACTAAAAGAAACCGTCGCCGGTCCTTCCTCTTCGGGACGCCTACACAAGCTCCCGCCCCCACAATCATATCCCGGCAAGAGAACATGGCGATGTAGTGATGGAAGACTGGCAGGGATACATAGCTCACACGCCGACAGGAGAGAGAGAGAAAGATATACTCTGACACGTCCTCACACACACACACATGCACATTAGCACACACGCAGCAGCGATTCCCTAATCAATGAACGCAAAAGCCCGTACAAGGGCGTTCACTTCTTCTCTCGCGCAACCACCACAAGACCGACTTGTTTACGATCCTTGCGGAGGGGTCGTGGCAGGCAGGCGAGATGGGCAGCGAAGGAGGAGGATGCCGATGTATAAAAAGAACCCTTCCCGAGGCTCGCGTGTGGGTGAAGGGAAGTGTGCCTTGGCCGTTCCACGCGTCCACGGAAATGTCGCCGATATATGAGAGTTCACCTCCCTCTCTCACACTCTGGCCTGGCCGGCGATCGGCTAACGTGGGCACGAACCACGAGGAACCAGCCAGCTGGGGAAAGATCCACTTCAAAGGACCCGAGGATGGGGAGGCGGGACGTGAAGGGAGGCGCGGCTATTATTTTTTTCTCCTCTTTTTCGCAGTAGACGAACGTCAGAGGCAAAACGAAAACGCGGCGAGAGGGATGGGCTCTGACACGTCGCGTGACGCAGCCACTGAAATCCTCCTCTCGTCACAGTCACACAATGGCGTGATAGAAATCTCTTTCGGACACGGCGGCGGCGACAAATTGGTCGTGTTTCTCTTTATTAAATCTCCAAAATCATGGCAAGGGCAGGACGCATGGTGCGTATGGTATGAAAGGAGAATGCGCGCATCCTCTCAAAAAGGGTATCAGGAACGGTGCATATCCTTCCTCGTACTCCTGTGTTTTTATTGTTTCATTTTTATTATTTTCAGGATATTAAGACGTCGGCGAACACCTCAGACGTGCGGCTGGTAGAGAGTACCGGAGCACGACTCGTGGTGGCAAAACGGGGAGTTGGAAGCACACAGGTTGAACGACGTCTGAGAAGAGGGGCGGTGGCAGGGGGTAGGAGAAGAGGGTGGGATGGGGGTTGCTTGGAGGCAGGATGTGCTGGGGGTGTGGGGAGGAGGAGGGAAGCCGGCTGCGAGCGGGGTGGAGGGGGAAGAATGGGTTTTGTAAAAACAAAACACAGTCGCAAACACACGAGGGCGACTCCGATGGAGCATGCAATGCACCGCCAAGAGGACGTAAGCCAGGACGATCGAGGCGCGGGGGTTGACGAGGAAGAAAGAAGGCTTTGGGGAATGGGCGGGGGTATAGGACAGAGCCGAAGAGAGCGTGTTAGGGCAGCAGATGAGGAGAGGAGGACACGACAGGCCGGGAGTGAGGGATGTGTCCTCCCTTTTCAGAATATGCGCCGGCACACTCCGACGGCACACCACACCAATACAACCGAGCGACAAGCTGACTCACACATGCACACAAAACCACGTACACACAGTGAGTAGTGCCTCCACCTCCTTCCTTCCTTCCCAAACCCTTTCACCACTACGTAACGTACCCCTGCCCTGCCGGTCCTTATGCTCCACACATGCACGCCTGCTCACTCCCAGACACAACGACACCCGCACAAACCAACACACAATTTTTTTCCCCCACTTATCTGCGTCTCCCACTCCACCACCTGGAAAACCCACCCCCTACACCTCTACTTTCTCTCTCCCTCTCTCTTTTACTCTCTCTCTCTCCGTGTATCTATCTATCTCCCACCTCTTCGTCGCTCTCTCAGCCTGCCGCACCTCCCGCCGTTCGGGACTCCACTGTACACGTACAGGGTCCTCTCCTCCTCCTCCTCCCTCGCCAGCCCTCTCTCCCTCTCTCTCGTTCTCTCTCTGCTTCTCTTTCACTCTCTCTCTCTCTCTCTTCCCTCTCTCCCCCTCACCAGACCCCTACCCTTCTCTTCGCGATCCCCCCCGCAGAGCTTTTCCTCCGCTCCCCCCCCCCCTCCGCCGCTTGCTACCCATACAACCCGGCTCTGGGGCACCGCGGCGGCGCCCTTCGGAGAGTAGAGGAAATACTCTCCCCTCATTTCTCTCCCCCCCTTCACCTCCAACCTTCCCCCCACCGATCCTGGGAAGGGGAGGAGTGAAGAGAATGACGGCGACGACCGTGGCTCCTCCCGTATCGCCGAGCGGCTATCCCGTGAACTATTTAGCAGATATTTGAAGGTCTCGTCCGTCGTGTGTGGTGCGGTGCGGTGTGGAGTTGTGGACGACTCCGATAGGGCATTGAGTGAGATGCAAGTCTTGAAAAGCACTTCGTCCTCTCAATGTTGATATATACGCAGCACGGAGAAGGGCTTTCCGGCTTCAATGACAACTCAAGGAAATTCGCAGTTTGCGTGGTAAGCGGCCATAGGAAAAGTCTCAAAATTCCATCCCTGGGCAATAAAAATAGCTAAAATGCATTTGGAAAATCCGCACCCTTTACCCAAAACTCAATCCTCGCTCATCTTTGAAATCACAACGCATTTCCCCTCCTCTCACAGAAAAAAACTTACCCATGCACTTCCCTAAGTAAAAATCCTAACCTTCAGACAATATCACTCAAAAATTTGACTTGTTTTCCTATCAAAATTAAAAATTCACCACTCATCAGCGTGAGGATTTTACCCAGAGTAATCTAGTCATTTCACTGAAAGAGAGAGATGTCAGGGTTGTAGGTTGGGAAGCGAGTACGACGTAGAAAGAGAGAGTGAAAGGCGTGGATGAGTGTGCATATCGTACTGTTTTGTACGTGCAAACTCTTGAAGATATCACTCTGCGGAAACCAGGAAGAGTGTGAAGACGAAAGGGACGGTTGGTTCCTGTGAGATATGCAAAGGGACTCTTTCCATACATTTCGAGCACAAGGCTCCGGGGAAAAAAATGCCAACCAAAGGCCAATTTCCTCTCGTCACGCCTTCCGTAGCGTTGCTAATAATTCAGGAGGAAGTGACACTGTTGCTACGTATCGTGAGAGGGAGGGGTGGAGTTCGTGGAGGCCTTTCTTCTTCCGCCGTCCGAAGTATTGTCTCTCTCGGGTGTCATTTCGGTTTACCCTTCCACCTGAGCCCGGTTTGATTTTTTCGCTATGGGTGGTCGGGGAGGCTAAACTTCCGGGGAACTCCAGAAAACACAGGGAATGGAATTAACCTCTCTCTCTCTCCCTCCCTCTCTCTCCGAATTGGGCGGATCGCTTTAAAGGTTGGTAACACGTGAACTTTGCTCTTCTTCCCCATCAAGGTGAGAGGGAACAGGCCTAATTCAGGTTGTACCGGGCTGACTGATTTATTTCGCGTGGGATCAATGAAACTCTAGGTTGGTTGGTTATTTCGAGAGGCAATTGGAAACAGATAAATTTCTTCCATTTTCAATGAGTGCGCACCATAATGAATGTGAAGAATTTTTATGGAAAAAAAAACTAAAACTACGATCTACGTAGTATAGAAGCACAAAGGAACCCACATCTAGTCAATCAATCTCACAGACCAAAGCCCTAACTTAACCTAACATGCCCTAAGTATGACAGGGGAGAATAGATTCGGATCCACTCTCCACCACAAAATAGACTTTAACGCAAGGATTCATTTAATAACATTTCTTGGAGTTTTAGGTCAATAAAACCAAAATAAGGTTTTTAAGGTTTTTGGTTTATAAGGTTTTTATTGACCTAAAACTCCAAGAATTATTATTAAATGTAATAAACAAGGTCAAGAATAGAAAAGCAAGGATTCATGCTTGGAAGGGTGTTAATCTAGCCAAATCAGATCTATACTATTATGAGAATATATTATTTTTTCTCTGCAGGAAACTAGATCCATAAATTCAATATTTTATCCATAAGGCAAGTAGAATTTTGAGAATTTTTTGGCTTTCCGGTGCGGAAGTGGTGAACATCAATAATAAAATGTGCAACCATGCTACAGAAGGTATCAGAAGTCAATGATGTGCCTATAATATCTCTCCAAGCAACAGCAAAATACCCGAAAAGAATGTTGGAACACCGTATATGCATGAAAATATGACTGAAAGCGAATTTCGGTTTCTAATCTATTTTCTAAAAGAATAATGTTGTGTTTGAATAAGATTGTAACATTTACTATACTTGGATAACCAACAATTAATTCTCTCAAGAGTAATCAGTGTAAGATATAGCATGAAACTTTTAAATTTTACGGGCATGATTTAATACATACAGATACTTATGAACTTACCAAAGAAGAAATTTAACGAACTTTCTCTAAAATGTAATTTCAATCTAAAATCAAATGCTACGCAAAATAAAAAATAATTATCTCATATGATAAGAAGAATACTTTTATACCAGCAAGAATTGAATAATAAATGAAGGTACGAATTTCTCAGGAGTGATTAATTAAACATGCTCCAACTAGTAGAAAATATATTTCGGAGGAAAAGCCTTAATATTTCTGATAACTTTAATTTAGTAATGATATTGAGCACTTCCTTGACAACAATTCATCAATTCAACTATCCTTCTTTTACGACATACAATATAAATCTGCATGATTAACTAAAAAAATTCCACGAGCTAACACAGTGCGTAACACGGCTTCTACATGAAACAACCTGAGGGCCGCAGGAGACTCGAAGGGTATGTGCTAGGTTTAAATTTCTTCAGCAACAGATATCAATTACAGTGACACGCGGAACAGCATTGAATAACCTCTTCTTACTCAACTTCTTCCTAGGTCGGACCGAAACGATAAAATAAGAGAGACATTTTCCGAACGGTATGCATAAATAAGTGTTTTACCTCCGAAGAAAAAGCGATTATTTTTCGGGATTATTTTGCATCTTATGCATCGCATATTTTTCAGTAGGCGAAGACAAGCATGCTAAAAGTGCATGCTTAAAAAAATGTATGCTTTGAAATCCATGCTTAATAAAAGAGGACTTTTTGGCTGAAACTATTTATCTCTCCAAGGAGGACATGCGTGTAATCATGCCTTGATGCCAATGATTTTACTTTTTAACAAACTAATACTGCCATCTGAGTCAAGCTGCCAAGTACAACGTAAAAGTGAAGTGATAGTAGGCTACAACATCAAGAAAATGTGTTAATTTAAATATGAGTTCGAGGTCCATTCAACATCACTTTTCAACATATTTATGTCAGGTGATCGTGGGTACAATATTTAAAGCATCACGATTTCCCTATCAACCTAATCCACATCCCACTTCAGAGCTCTACACGCTTCAACAAAGCTGCCTTTAGAATCATTGAATGTGAAAATGTGTGCAGTAATAGCCGCCGTCATACATAACCATATGTTTAGCCAACATCACTTATCTTCATGTTAACGTCACTCAAACATCATTTGTTTTTGTTATATTTTGAAGCTCCACGATCCGTAATAGTCAACCCTAACTACCTTTTACCGAAAAACCCTTTACGCATTTTTAGAATATTGTTCACTAGTCTAAGATGACGATTTAGAGAGAGATTTTCTAGTACCATTATATGCTGGATGGCTGCGTTCAATATTAATAGCATGTATCAAAGACTCCTTTAGGACGATATTTGATATGCTCCGTTTCCACGCTTTGAGTTTAATCACGCCACTTCAGTGATTTCAATTTAAACTTGAATGTGAGAGTTCGTCTACTAAAGTGCAACGTGCTAACGCTTCTCCCTTTGACATTGGATGTCAATAGGCACTTGACTCCTAGGAGAATAATCCAATTTTATAATCGGTATAAAAGCCCTTACTCCATAAAATCTTTCTGGATACAGGAGGTGCTGATCTGCTCAAAATTATACTTTGAACAGTCTGTAAGGCGTTTGAAGCTAGCTTGTATACTTTAAGTATTAGCTCCTAAATAAGTTTTTAAATGCCCAAGAAATTATATGAGTACGAGCTACGAAAACTCAAGAAATTGGTACGTAAATATAAGAACCTACATACTTACGACTTTTGAAGACCTCTTGGGTTTTTCATCTGATTCCTGGAAACGTGATTAGTATTCCCGAGATTTTAAGACAGCAATACAACAAATAGGCCAGCTGTGTTTCCCAGATTTGTCAGTCCACGGCGACATGTAGGTATAAAACAATCCACATTTTTCTATAAACTTAAATATTTGAAATATTATAGAAACATTGAAAAAGTGGATAATGCTATTGAAAACTGACAATGCTTAAATAGGCAATAGTGGGTTTATATTTACTTCCAAAAACTAATCAGGTTTCTTTATTTATTGAATGCCAGAATCAAGGTGGTAAAATCAAATAAGCAACAAAAGAAATAATCTGGAAAATTTAATGCAGACCTATATATTTTTCTTCAACAATAGCCAATTTCTCTGCAGCCTCTCTCTTGACAACAAGATCTTTACACTCCATACGTGGATTTACTCATTTTATCATTCACTCAATGCCAAAATCTTAAAAAGCCAAGAAATCAAGGGAATAGTAACTTAGAAAATATAAAAAAATTGATGCTCACTGTTTTGTTTGTCTTGCTGTATTTCTTTTAACCTCCAAATAATCAAGAATTGTAAGGAGAAAATATTTCTTACGATTGGAATCGCGGCGTAATGGATACCAGATGTCACACGGTTGTACTCATGATTCTCAGACCCCCAGGGCTTGGAGTAAAAACACACTAGCTATGCTTACTACAGCAGTTAAGACAATCACTTCGGTGAATCCGAATTATTTTCCCTTCAAAATATGCATCAATGATAAAAGAGGGCTTGCCTCCACTTCGCAATATTTGCTATAAAGCACTGATCACTCATGACGAAATTTAAAAAAAGACTTCTCACAATTTTATTTCTTCCAACTCATTTCATGCTTTCTCAAATAGATTGATTGTGCCACTCTAATGACCGATTATTCGAAAAATATTGAGGTAGACGTTGATTGGATTGGCATTGTATAGACCTGAGAACCTAAGAGTGATAGTCGTAACATGGAATCAGGGTATGTGACAAAAATTGCTGATTATACGAGTATTTATTAGGTATTACCGTGTGAATCTCATGCGAGTAGATTAAACCTCTGAAAATATTCAAGTATTCAAGTTTAATTATGTGTCAAGTTTAATAATGTATTTTTTCCTATCAAAAGTTTTTGCTTCTTGAATGCAAATTGCAAATTAAAGCCTTATACAGAATCAAAAAATTAAAAAGTTTTCTATGATGTGAGACACATAATTGCATTTAACTAAGATGCATTACTAAATTTCAATATCTTTCTAGCAATAAAACTATAGGTAGACTTTTCAAGATGTGGGAAAGGTGTCTTCTCCACATAGATATCGTTGCAACTCATAGTTCATCAACAGCTCATTTAGGAGTTGATATTCGTTATAGCTTAAAATAATTTGTGGGAGGTTATTTATGCGTGATTATTCGAGTAGTAGAGAGAATAAAGAATATTTCATTTAACTTGCTTTCCATACTTTTTCGTTTTTCATGTATCTATGAAATACGTCTATAAAATATTTATGTGGATGATCCTTGGTAAAACGGGTTGTCAACTCCGGTTTTATGAGATAAAAATATCTAAAATAACCTTCATAATCACTCCAGAGAAATAGAAATTCGTTTGGAACTGCTGTATAGATATTTATCACTTCTGGAAACGAAAACCTTAATCCATTCCTATTTTCCTTCTCAACAATCTTCATAGGTATATTATTCACGTCGAGATAAATGATGACCATGAGCTTCCATAGTGTCCTCACTGCAGGAAATTAAGAAGCTCGCTTTACCACCAACGCTTTGACCTGCTGGAATCCTACGCAACCGGCGGAATGCCTTCTGCTCCGGCGGGGCTTCCCCCTCGGTCATTCCTCGGGGGATTAAATGGATTTTGGGGTGGAATGATGTATATACATTCGCCAGACAGCACACACACTACGAGTCGTCCGACTGTTTTGGAGAGACCATTATCTTCGCTATAATTTTCGCTTCCCATGCGCCGAGTACCCGTGTAATGGACGGAGTGGGAAATGTGAAAGGCGATCCGAAGGAAGAAGAATGTACGAATGGGCGGTGGAACACGGAGGAATACAAAGAACAGCGAGTATACAGTGCGGGTGATGGCTTGAGGGACGTGACGTGAGGTAGACAAGCTGAGTTGATCGAATAACGAGAGTAAAATCAATAATTTGGGGCTCGAAAGACAGGGGGCATGGGAAGGAAGGGCTAGGCCTGGCCGATACACTGCGAAATATCGGAAAATATCGCGTAACTAAAATGTAAAAGGGAGACTGGCATTGAATTCTAATCATTTTCGAGTGGTTGAGAAAATTTCATTTAACCTTCTGTCCAATACTTTTTTTTTCCTTTTTCATTTAAGTATCTAAAAGAATAGTATATAAAATGATTGTCGATAAATCTCGGTGAAAAGTAGTTTAAACTCCGATTTTATGGGATAAATATGTTTAAAAATGCCTTCTCAACCACCCCAGGGAAATAGACATTTTTCGTGAACTGCTCTAGAGATATGCATCACTTTTGCGACGAAATCCTTAGTCTATTCCTTAATATATCTCTAAATAACTAAAATCGCGTTTGAAAAAAATGTCAATAACTCGAATATATCATCCAATAAAAAACGCGGCCTAGTAAAAATATTACGATGCATCACTCAACATAATCCAATTCTTCACTATATTTTATCGAGTGATATACTATCACTCGATAAGATGACGGCTATCATTCAAGTATCAGTCATCAAAACTGTCATTTATCGAAACAAAAAATATCGCATTCCGAAGTTAAATTTTCAATATCGCCAAGGCCTGCTAGTGGGAAGGGCCATTGCGTATTACATAGTGAAAGAGGGCGTATTGCCTATTCACTAGGTCACGGGTGATTCGAGGACCCTCAGACGGCAATGCAGGAGGAGTTTGGCACACTAGGGCGAATTCGCGCGTATTTTAGCCTCAACGGGAATTATAGTGCGGAGGAGGAAATAGAGGATCCGGTATGAGGAGGGAACGGAGAATCGATGTATAGGGAAGTAGAGTTAGTTTGGTTCAGGAATTCAATAGAAATGATACCTTTATTGAAATATGAGGTGGTGTAGATAACGGACGTTGAAACAAACGTCGTTATAAGTTAAGAGGATTTTACCACGAACTGTATCATTGCCATGACCCAAAAGCAAACTAAATGTGCTCGCTAAAGCATAAAAATGACTTCCGAATGAGAAATGCGACGCAAAAGGTAAAGTAAGTAAAACTAAGAGCTTTTAGCAAACTAATGTTTCATGAGTGTCGATTTTTATGGTAAAGTAACAATGGATTAAGAACCCTTGAACGAGCAAAACTTTTAAGGAATACGTTAACCTTAAGCCGTCGGATTTAAATTCCCAATGGCCATCCTGCACTGCCAGATTTAATTCTAGACCTTTCTAATTAGTTTCTCCGTTAGGGTACGCAAGGCATTTAATGGTTAATGAGGACACGAATCAAAGAGTTTCTCATAAGATCCTCAGTCAATGTGCATTTTTATTGCATCGTAATGGCATTTTTCTCTTTTATACGTTTCTTCCAAAGAATATACCATGTTTTTTTTACAGTGATATCTGTAATCTTCCTCAAGTCTTCAAGTTGTGTTGGGAAAATAGTTCCGTTGACAGCTTTCATTTTTGGAGGAAGAGTTCTCGGGTTTCCAGCCGGGTTCAAGGGTTTTTCTGCACCGACGTTTCGAAGGCTAAGTCTGCCATCGTCTTCAGGGTAAATTCACCCTGAAAACGATGGCAGACTTAGCCTTCGAAACGTCGGTGCAGAGAAACCCTTGGACCCGGCCGGAAACCCGAGAACTCTTCCTCCAGTCTATTCGCCGGGAAAACCTTAGATCCTTCAGCTTTCATTTTTGTTTTTAAATTTTCAATACTAATATGCTAATGATGCACTTCCGGATACTGTGTTCCACTTAATTAAGATTTTTTTTCAAAATTTCAATGCAAGAAGAGCACTAAGAAAAGCGCAGGTCTATATTTCCACAGATGGAATAAGTTAGCGGTAACTACTATACATACAATGCTATGCATAACTTAAGGCATTAAATGCATACAAGCCGTAAAAGAGAAATTTTTAAAATAAGCTTTTCAATCTATTCATATTACTTAATGTTTGAGACAAACCTCGCTCTGAGGTGAGGCACCCATTTACTTCTCTTTCTTTCCTAACGGCACAGCCAATGCTCTCGATCGCAACTTCCAGATCAAACCCACTCGCAAAATATCAGGAGTTCAGTAAGATCGTGAGAGATCGAGAATGTCGTTTTCGTCGTTTACTTGTTGAACTCCCAGCAAACAGACAAAGCGGCCGAGGGACCGATGAGTAGGTGCAGATCGGAAGATAGCAGGGGAAAGACGTATTGAGTCAATGAATAGGATGATAAGGTGGTACTTTAACATCCCCTTGGGCGACTAGGGCGGGGACACTAGGGGATAAGGAAGAAGAAAATAAAATATAGCAAAGAGGGAGAGAGAAAGTAATTAAAAACCAATTGATTTATTTCTTCTGGACCCTTAGACTTCGGTAGCAATACATCAGACTCACACAATCTTACTTTTATACCTAAGGAGAAGTCAATAGCGAAAATAAGAAGCTAATAAAACCAGCTCCCTCTCTGGAAAGGGAGCGCAAACCGTCGGGTTTCTGATTTATCTCAGACGTGCTTTTAGGAATCTATGTCATGTTTTAAAATAATTCGGAGTATAAAGAAGGATAGATTTCGGAATCGTGAATGGAAAAAATGGAAAAAAATAGCGGAGAAATATATTTTAACTTATGTAACAGAAATTGTAGCAAGCAACGGCAAACTCTTGGAGACAGAGAGGTGATAACAATGCTTATTATGACCCAAAGTAGAATAAATATATACTTGAATGAACCGCATGATATCTGATGGTAAACAGACGTAGTCACTTGCGATTACTGTGCCGTGCTAACCTTCTTCTTGGGGTACTGGCGAGAAATGCGGAGGGTATTTTCATGAAATGTAGCAACTAGGAAAAAAACATTACAAAGCTATTTTATTACATATAAATAAGCGTTTTTTTACTATTGAGGTGATACTAGTTAATATTGACAAAATATTTTTTGCGTTTACTGAAACAAAATATATCAATGTAATAAGTTATAGCAAATTAAATAATGCACTACGTAAGAGCCGATATATGGGACCGCCGCACTAAAAGGGAGTTCTTGAAAGACCGGAAGAATAATGGTCAAATAATGTGTCTAAAACTATCTGTATTGAAACAAGAAATATTCATATACGTCTCTATTTCCATTCTCCTCTATATCCGGCACACCTGCAGTGCTCCCGTGAGCGTCGCCTTGAACTCCTCGAACAGCCCAAGGGGCAACCCTCCAGGGGCGAAGGAGTCGAGGAACCCTGTGAGTGTGCGGGGTCGAAACTCGCGCTACTGCGCTGCCGACCCGTGGGATGTCTCACGGGGGTGGGAGGCGGATGGGGACGAGGGGGGAGTGTTTTTGAAAACGAGGAGGGGGTCGTATGTGGGTTGGGGAAGACAGAATGCTGCTATGGGCGCAGTGGAGTGGGAAGATGTAAGGGGTGGGCGCGGAGAAAGGGGGGAAGTTTGTGTGCGGCTCGATGCAAAATTTCGTGCGACGAGAGCATGTGGGCGTTTAGGGAGCAGTTTATGGCAAAATAAATAGACGCGGTGCAGAAAAGGGAGAAGTAGAGGAGAAAGCCAAGGTGAGACGCGAGGAGGCAAAAATTAGAGTCGGACGGAACGATTTATGGGGATGTGGAGTGAGGGGGTCATAACTTCGGGAAAAACGGGGAAAACAAGGTAGTTCTACTTATAAGGAGAGAGAGAGATAGAGGGAGAGAGGGACGAGCGGAAGCAACGACGAATAATGATAAGAGGGGAAGAAAAAGGAAAACGCAGTGAACGCCACGGCCATTCTAGGAATAAGGAAACGCACCCTGGAAATAAGATGTTTACCAATTCCTCTGTCCCTCTCTATTAATAATGGATTAAGTGAGCTCCAAAAGTCTATGAAAGTTGATTCGAGAAGTAGAAGCCTTTATATAATACATTAACAAAAGGAAAATAAAGCATTCTTTAGGGTTACAAAGAGGATGATTACCTTTCACGCTCTTCATTTCTTGAAACTAACACAGTGTAATAATAAATGCCCTTTATACTATATATGTATCCTACAATGACACTTCCATCATACGATGTTCTTTGCCAAAACATTTCATGAGATAGAACTTCAGCCAATGTTATATAGAAATGCAATCACCACGATGGTAAAAGGGATTCTCGAATTAAAGGCTACCTAACGCCTTGTAACAAAAGAAGTATATTAATTCCTTAGTTATATCTTTGGCATCTTCATTAAATTCATAAAATTGGGTGATGGTGTCAATTTTTCAATAGAGTATTCAGTAAAATTGAGCTATTTATATAAAGCAATGCAGTTAGATTTAAACCATTTTCCCTAGATAATAAAAGCAACCTTATGAAAATCAATACGAATATGAAGAGGGTACCTCATACTATAATGTGAATATTAATTAATATTTACATTACAGTATAGCATGTAAATAATAATTAAATACCTAAAGAAAAATCAACGCTTTCCAGAATGCAATTACCGACAATTAGCGAGTATTAGTATCGACCCGAAAAAAATATCAAAGCTGGAACGCGACGGACAGAACGGATATTGGGATCATGAACGGGTGCTCTTAGGTGGGATTAAGGGCGGGAATCAGGCAAAGGCCAGGGAGAGGAACGGGGCGGCTGGATAAGAAGAGATCGGCGCGAAATTCGCTTAGCGATAGGGTGAAGTCAGAGTGAAGTGGAACGAAAGGAGATTAAAAGGCGGAGGAGGCGATGAAAGACAGGACGAGGAGCAATCGCAGGGAATAGGATGGAAAGACAGGAGCAGCATGAGGAGCGGGGATTTGCTTAGAGAAGAGACGAGTGGGAGAGGAACCTAAAAACCCCTTTAACAGCACGTGGCCGGGAAAGAAGCGAGTTAGCAGCTAAGTGGATCAGGGGGCATTCGAGGGAGAAATTTCTCGCGGTGAAGATGAAAATTGCGGCGTTAGGGAGGCGTAAAAGGAGGAGCAGAAGGGTAAGGAAGGCGGCGAGGGAGAGAAAGGAAAGGAGGCACACACGCTGCTTCTCAGTCGGTGTTCTCAAGCGGCAAGCACCCTCACCTGCAAAAAAAAAACCTTCCACGGCGAACGGTATGCGCGTGCTGCTATCGGCAGCATCGCCGAGGCCAAGGTGCCTCCATTGCTTGCCATTGAAAGGAGCGAATGAATCCATTATGCTTCCGCAGGGAAGGGGGCGCGCTCGTGCCCTTTGTTCCGTCGCTGCACGGAAGAGAGAAAATGCTTTAATCCCCAAAGAACGCAGAGCGACGCTCACTGCAATGGGATTGATTCATAGCATCGTTCATAAATCTCCCGGAGCTGAAGGGAATAGGTAGCTAGTTAGCTACTCTTCACGTTTATCACGCAGACGCCAAAGATCCTTTGAGGAGCTCGCAGGAGAAATTTTGAGTTCCGGTAACACTTTTGAAACTTGATTTACGGTTTCTTGAAATCGAAGTGGAATTGTGCCAGATATTTTGAAGAAAGTCCGAGATTAACTGAATTGCGGTGATTGCTGGAACAAGCAAAATAAACCTAAATTCCAAAATCGCGAGGCAAACCAAACTGATAGCGGCGGAAGTCTTAGTTTTGAGAGTCGTCAGCGTTTGCTTGCATGTTATTAAACACTACATTAATTAGCGACGCGGAGTACAGGTAATCCGAGACGCCAATGAGTGACTTTACTCCGAGACTATTACAGACACAAAAAATGAGGTCAAGAGAAAGAAAAAAGAAATCTAATTGAAACACTAAGTGAGCTTCACAACTATGGCAGCCACAATAAATTGAAATCATCTGAAAATCATTACTTTCGAACGACCGTCTACGAACTTTACATCATATATTTACGAATGCTACCGTAACCAGTGATTCACCGATTTACTGTGTATTGGTCCAGTATCATTTGTATACCCTTTTTCCTGCATCGAACAATTGTAAGAGCCAAAATGCCGCCTCTCATCACCGCTCAATTTATTCTGCAGCCACATTCCCCACGACGCCTTTCACTCCCATTCTACTCACCTTGCCGCTTGTCACATGTCAATTCTTCTCATGCCTCTTTCCGCTTTCATCGAAATTTTTCATTTTGCACGGAGCATTATGGATGCCACAGAAAAGAGCATGCCTAAAAATGATCGTTTCTCTCCACGAGAACGCCAGCATCTGGGGCCCAAATATTTGGCAGCTGCTGACACAATAGAAGGCGAGATTGCTCAATTTTTCTTCTACAACTTTGCCTTCTTTTCTTCCACAGCATTAAAGATAAATTCGAAAAGCAACAGTTGCATATTACTCTCATCCTTATATTTTTTTACTGAAGGTACTATGAATATCCACCAAAAGTACCAATACCACAAATTTACTGAAATATTATAGGAAAACTTTTATCGACTATTATAAAATTCATCCATTAATATTGCAGTACACAAATATTAAATAAAAAACATTAATCTTAATTCAGTCTGATGCTCCAAGCGATATGAAATACGAAAAACAGTATATGGATAAAGTATTGAGCTTAGTAAATTTTATCTCGTTTGAATCCCTCATTATCACGAGGTAGATTCTGGTTCCTTTGAATAATATTTCACAATTGGTCGCTGAGAATTTTGCACATTATCCATTTCTTTCTAATGCGTAAAGATGAGTAATGAAATAAATATGCAAGATATTACAATGTTGATCTTAGAAGCTCTTTTTCTGCGCTTTTAATGGAAGTCGAAAATCAACCTAATGTTTACGCTCTAATTGCCTTAATAGTTTGAGTTGAATGAATAAGTTTAATTCTTAGATATCATAGCGGTATTAATAAAAACCGTCCATCAAAGAAAGATTTTCTGCTAGGAAATTTCTTTCTTTCTGCTTTGCTTGTAAAATACAATCAGTGAATCAAAATGACTGCCACCTACATTGAAATCGATAATATGGCAATGCTTTAGCAAAGACAAAGGATATGGAAACATTGAGGGGTATTGAGTTCTGCCACGAAATATGTCGTGCGCCAAATCCCCGAAAAGAAACATTTTTGACACGAGAATATGATAAATAAACAATTTCATTTGTGGGTAATTGATTTCATTCCTGCCAAAGCCCTGTTCTTTTTTTAAAAGAAATAATGATTTAATGGTGTCCCATGATGAATGTTATTTATGTACACTTCGAAATTGCCTTTCAAGGGAGATCAGTCGTCCTTAAACCCAATTTAGACGTCTGGGTCTCTTGAATCGTCTTCCCTTTTTCTTTTGCCGCTTGTTTATTTTAGTCATTCCGATTTCCATTGATCCCTTAAGTATTTAGAATCCCCTCCCTCTTCCTCTCACGGCAGTCTCCTTCCATTTTATTCGTTCGTTTCCCTTCCTCCTTCAGCTTGAACTTCCACTTCATCCAAAGCGTCCGCCATTTCCTCAGCAGGCCTCTCCTCATTCCGATGTTCCTTCCTTCCCCCTCTTTCTTTTTAAACTACTCCTCGCTCCACCAACCCTCCGCCGCTTCTACAGGCAACCCTTAACAATTTAAATTGCCCCCAATCTTTTTTTTTATAATTGTTTCAACGCCGAAGCCGAGCAGGAAGTATATACTATATACTTCCAAAATTCTTCCTCTAAAGTTGGGCAATTAAAAATGGATCTCTTCACTCTCCCACTTGCAGCGTGTCCTAAAAACCCCTTTCAACCCTCTAAGAGAGACACTAATTCCTTGATTAATTTTTAAAACTGTCCCGCCCTGATTTGGAATTTTTTCCCTCCTTAATTTATTTAAACCCTATCCATGAATTTTACAGGGTAATCAGCCCTCTTTTCTCCAAAAATTAAGCATCATTGTTCCTTACTTTTCACTATGCCGAATAAATTGAACAGTATCTGCGAGCTATGATGACATCATTGCCTTGTACATATGTTTCTCTTAACGACGGGTGGATGCATTCAGAACAAATTTGCCTGGAGATATTTTTTGCAACTATAAAAAATTCATTTAAGTACTGATTTAAATTGCTTTCACGTTTCTCAGGAAAATTTTCTGAACAACTCCCTACGATTCCTTCCCAATAATCGTTATTTTCTCAAAAAAATTCTTTTACCGTTATGACAATCAGAAAACGTAAAAAAATAACAAAGCAAAAAAATATTACAATTCCTAGCCAAATAATTTTATACACTTGTGAAATAAAGACTAAATGAATGGAAATATATCTTTTTGTCATCTTGGGGTGCGTCTATCGGTCATCCTCGACCTTTGCCTTTAAACAAAATGTGCTGGATAGATTTACAATCTTCTCTTGAACTTCAATGATTTTCCTATTGTATTTTGAATTTCTCGATATTTCAATGTTTTTTGCGATTCCCTTGATTTATAACAACCGTGACTACGAACCAAGTTCATGTCTAGAATTTATTTTCCTAGCCCCGTCCTTACTTTCCTCCCCCTCCTCTAACATGGCCATGATCATTACATTTGATTTTCGTGCAATCAAGTGAAATTCTTCCCGTTCATTTGCTGGCAACCACTCACCGCCTCAGTGGCGCTCTCTAGCGTTGCCTCTCGCGACATCCATATTTAATCCGGCAAACACGAACTGTTGAGCTTCTATTTTTAGCGTTCCATTAGGACTCTCTTTCGGGCGGATTCCTTCTTTCAACTTCCAACCCTTGTGTAAATCAATGGAGGGGATATCCCAAGGGATGGAGACAATGGAGCCAGGGAATTATTCTCGTCAGTATGATGTTCACTGAAAGGGGTGTATCCTGAAAAAATTAAAACCCCCAAAACTTGGGATTCCTAGGCAGATGTCTCCTAGGAAAGAGTTTTTCGTTGGTCTGCTTATTGATCAAGTTACCTTACTAGTTTTTCACTCAGGTGCTTTAGTAGGAAAAACATTTTAAAATAGCTTGCTTAACTTCGTAGGCTTGGAGTTCTTTCAAGCAAACAAATAGAAACTACGCAGACTTCACCGAAATGAATACAGGAATAACAAACATAACGAATTTTATCAATATAATACACAGCCAAGCGCACGAGTTTGATTGCTTAAAAGCGAAAGACTTGTTCTTGGAAAATACATATTTACCGTTAAAGCATGGAGTTATGATTTTTTTACATGAATCATTTGCCTGACAGCAAATAATAAAATATAGGCTATAATTTCAGTGCCATATAATGAGAAATGAGTATGAACATAAGCAGCTTTAAACACATTTTTACTGACATTGGTGCATAAATTGTGATAACTCATCTGACGTCTAAGATTGATGACAGTATGCCTCATGTTTTCCCAGTTACTTTACATGAATCTCTTGCTACTCTCCGATGCATTTCAATTCAATGCACGTATGTATATATTTAGTCGAACATAAATTTTGAATTTTAATGAATCGGAATAAGTAATTCCTAAGTTAATCAGAAAGTTAGTGGTATCCCAAAATTAAGCGGAAACGGCACCCAATTCGTGTTGAATCTTTGCATACCCATAAATTTTAAAATTTGTAAAAACTGATTACATCAAAATATTTGAACGGTTGATATAGCTGCTTTCATATTGTTACATTTTTTGTCATATGTTTGTTTAGCTTATTGCTCCATATTTAATGAAATTAAGATAAAATGCAGGTCATTAATATTTAAGATTAGGTTACTGCTAATTCAAATACGAGTTGGTTCGTTCCATTTAAATCCTCAGCATATGCCTCTATACGCATGTCCCTATGTAAGATAAGATAAGTTTAAAAAGAAAATTAAAAAATATACTGGTACATGTTCTACTAACATTGGAATGTCAACTCGATCGGTTCAAAGAGAAAGAATAGTGTGAAATGTATTTTTCAGCCAAACCCATTTTATTTCATTTTCAGACTGCATTCTCAAGTGTTGATCAAGCTTCAGTCCCGAGATGTATTTTTTAATTCAATCACGTCGGAGGTCTTTGTCCCTATGGGATGCAAAACCATTTGAATTTCAAATCAATGCGAGAAATGAAATTTCGTTGTTTCAGAGTGTACTCGAATAGAGGGAAGGGGGGATGAGAAACAGTGATTGACAGACTCATGGGTTTCTTTTTCCCCTTTCACGTTTCACAAGCATTTTCCTATAATATCCAATTTGACTTTGCCTGCTCTGTAAATACAAAACACCTCCAAAACACCTTTCATTTTTTTAGAGGTAGCTACTTTTTTAAAATTTAATAATTCCCTCAAGTGATCAACGAATTAAATGAGAATCGGATTGAAAGGATTACAAAATTTATTTAATGAAATGTTTTAAAAAACGGAGAAAACGGCTATTTAATCAATTAGTTAGCCCTATTTATACTGAATTAAATATATAAAAAATATAGTAAGTTGTAGTTATCAGCACCCTTCCAATCATATAGGCAATAAGATGATCCAACAGTACAATCCTTTTTGTAGTGATGCTAATGAAGACCATTATGTTAACAATTGACAACTTATGAATGCATCTTTCCGATTTCTCTACGTATACAACAAAAACCATACACTCATTTGTTTAGATTCTTGCCTGAAATATGCAGACCAAATTGGACCAAAACCTAATAATATATAGTATAAATTGACTTAAAATGCTAAATATTTAAACGATAAATGCAAATTAAGAGCTATAAGTACAAAATAGTAATCATGCTCAAATAATTATGCTTTGGTAATGATGCAATGATTTACTAATTTTATCAGGAGCTTTAGCTGATGGTGAGCGTGCTAACATGCCCCACTGTCTGTCCATACACACTGCAAGAGATTCACACATGAAGCATCAGACAACCATTTTTGCTTGAAATATTTTAGAGCCAAGACTGCAATAATCTAAAAAATACATACAGAATTAGACATTCTGTTTGTTTTTTACCTTTTATTGGAAGAAGTAAAAGTTTATTGTTCGTTGCTATGCATGTACCTATAAACTTTAATGAGAATAACTTCTCCATCGAACATTCATTTTATCTCCTGCTGGGCATTTGTTGAAGACAGGTTAGGGCAATTCACAGGGTTTTTGCGCAACATTGGCATAAAATCTGAAAATCTCGGTCGCATACATTTCCATCAATGTGAAATGTAATTTATTTCCCCTCGGCATTCTCCCAATTCACACCCACGCCCAGCTTTTGACGTGCGAGAAGAGCCCCTCACGCGGCCGCACGTGCACGAAATAGCGAAACACTTCCTGAAAGTAATGTCTTGAGAGCCTCTCCAGGATGAAAAACGATAGCCGACTTGAGTGAGACACAACCTACGCATTCCTCTATACTGTTTTAACTCGCATGCACGCAATTTGCGTTATTTCTTGGACTCCTATCCAGATTTCGGCTCCAGATCTACTATTTTTAGATGACATTCGAGGGAGGACAATTTAATGAGGTCTCTAAGCTCACTAAGCGTCTCAATGAAATGCCGAATAATAACGCTGTAACAGACGAACGTCCATTGACTTTATTTCTGATAGTGATCGGCGTGAAAATAGAATGGCTTGAGATCACTATAGGAAAAAACTATTGACACAAATGAGAGCCAATTATAAAAGTTCAACACATCAAACAGCCTTTTAAATATGGGTTAAACAGCCGTCAATCACTGGTGTACGTATAATCACCTCATTGAAATCACTTCAATATTGAGAATTTTGTCATTCCCGTTTATTACCACAGCATATACCGAATATGCATTTTGGTGAGAGTGACACAGTACTCTTGACATGTTTACCAAGGGTGAAATCTCCATGAATAAAATCATTTGATGCCGTATCTTAAGATTTCAGATCAGGTATACTACCAGTTAACCAACAAGCCATTCGGTCACGTATGCAACCAGTTTCACTACCAAGCCATCCAGTCAGGTGTGCTACTAGTTAAACCACTAAGCCATCATTTCCGACGACGAATCTCGAATTGGTCTCCCCAGACGAAATCCATCTCCTGGGCCACAATGAGGCCTTGTGATATCAACCCCTAGTTCAGTTAGCCGCATGCATATTACTTCGATTTGTAGTAAATTAAAGACCCTATAATTATTTCAACCATTTTAAATAGCTTCTGCAGTATAAACTGGTCATGAAGTAAGAAATAAGTAAAACTAAAAATCCAATAAAATATGACTAAATAACAGCTTTGAAGTTCTATGTCATTATTCGGCCAGTCATGAGAAAGACAAATTATGTAGAAATTTCATCGACCACCAAAATTTTAAAGTAAAACGCCAATTACGTAAAACACTTCATTATTTTCGGAGAGGGGCCTACGGAAATACCCGAGTGTATACCCCCTAAAAGTCAGCAATCTTACGAATAAATTCTGGATCTGATAGAAAAAATATATAAATATATATATAAACGAGCGTGTCGCTGGTGACGCGTGTGATGGGGTTACACGCGTTGGCACACATCGCACAAGAGACACGGGTGAGCTCGAGAGATGGGAGAACACGTTTCATTATCCCATAGGATCCCTCGGAATCACCGCCGAACACGGGCAAGGGAAATTGTGTTGCACCGCCTCCGTTTTGAGGTCCTCGAGGAAAGCGACGAGCTGGTGGTACTAGAGTGAAGAGGTGGGAACAGGAAAAAGAGCAATGATTTGCTCTTTCGAAGACAGCTCGAAGGGGGAAAATGAAAAGGGGAGAGGGAAGTAGGGAGAAAAACATTTCCCCGAGATGCGGGGGAGGTTTTTTTTGCGTTTCCACGTGCCTCAGAGAAAGAGGGAATTTGGAGGGAGAATTGAATGTATCTGAGGATGTATACATGGAGGGGAAAGGCGATGTTGGCTGATGGAAAGGACACGAAATAGGGAAGAAACCGGACTGGGTACTACCAAAGATTTTTGAGGATTCCGATGGGAGAAGAAGAACGTCAATGAAATTGGATTGCTCCTTCAAACAACGGTTACCGACCGAGAAGCCTAGCTAGAGGAAAAACGAGTTACGAGTCTTTTTCGGAGACATTAGAGCATCGTTGAGTATAGAAAAGCTCTCATGCTATCACGTTAAGAGGGAAAAAAGTCGAGAAAATTTAATAAAGTGAAAGCAAGTGTATCAAAGTACTTTCTGCTCCATAAAAAGACTTATAAGAGTATGGCGTTAAAAACTTTCTCGTAAAGTATTATCAACAGGAAATACAATCTAATAAAAAAATTTCAAGCAGCCTTTACTATAAATATTAGAACTGACTGACTAAATCAGTAGGCGTTATTTATCTCGTCAGACATGTTTTACATTCTTATGAAGTGAAATTTCTGCCTCATTATTTTCATATTTTCTACGCCTCGAAAACGCAAGGTCTACGTTTAAAAATGTGTTCAAATTGAATAACTAGTGTGTTAACCGTTTTGAATAAACTTTCCGTCGTCCTACAATTTAATAAACCCTAGTAGAACATTCGAAGTGCAATATCACAAAATTGGATACCACCAATAAAAATAAACCACGGGATACAGAAGTCAATTTTTACAAATTAAATTATTCAATTATCAAAAAGTAGGAATATGGAAAACATCAAAGTACTGAAAATGTTCTTTTGGGGTAGCGGATACAGTCCACAATTATATGAGATCAACTAGTGTGTTAATTTTCGCAGAGGTTTCTGGATCCCCATGGCAAATCCTAATTTAACATTGCATAAAAAGAGTTTCTCGCATATGGGGCCAACAATATTTAATATATTACCTATTACAATCAAAGAAACAATTTGTTTGGGTAAAGACTTCTAGGTAACTACTAAAATGCTGATAAAAAGAATATTTACTAGATTTTGGCTACATTGAAACGCTATTTAAATGGTCTGTGAATGTATAGGCTTAATTTTATGTGTGTAGTTAATTCTACATTATTAATTTGTACAGTCTTTACGATTTCAAATTTTTATACACATTCCTTGCATTTTTTCATTAGGTAATCAGTGTTTCTGGTTTTAAGTTTTCATATTCACTATTAAGAGTTTTTTAAGTTAGCCTAACAACAGGCTTTTTGCCTAACAGGCTACCTTATTTAAATGAATTTAAATTATATAATGTATGCACATGTTTGGAAGAAAATATATTATTATTATATTAATATCAAAAATGCACCAAAAATATTTTATAAATCTGCCACTATTCAATATTTCGAAATTATTTGCGTTTAATTACAAGCAAGGTTGCTGAAAAGTGCGGGCTGTAGCTTTCAAGGAAAATTATTTACTGACAAAGTATCTCTTTCCATCCAAAGAATGTGAACAAACATAGAATTTGCTAGCACCCCAAATTCAAAAGGTCGGAAGTAGATTCGAATGAATACAACTCCAATGGAAACAGAAATGGTCGAGAGCATGCGTACGTTTTCCACAAAGGAACTTCTTTCCACTTTTTTATCCCAAGTGAATAAAAAAACGTCAATGAGTACGTTTTCGAAAACAGATTTTTTTCTGACGCCATAGAAGCAAGGTCGTGGAGGTTTACCATCGGTTTTCAGCTAAACATACTCTATGTAGGTGCACAAATTTACCATGGATATAAGCAGGGCCCAATGATATGCATGTCAAAAAGATAGCATGAGCAATATCCATCAGATTGGTTAAAAGCACGTAATTCGTTTCTGGCTGTGAATGTTGCATTATTAATTAGACAGAAAAAATCAATATTACATTTCCTCTTACAAGTTTATTTTTTCAATATTCTCATGCACTGCAAAAAATATAAGAAATAAATATTAATAAAAGACGTTTCTCCGTAACGGATTTTGCTTCACAGAAGTAATGCGGTGGAAAATATTAACGCAAAGCTGGTCGTGGAGTCTGAAAGTGGCCACTTCAGGAACTATTTGAAGTAGTATGTCTTCCAAAATTTTGTCATCGTAATGCTCTGATGCAGCGAGGGATTGTAAAAAAACTATACATCCCTGATACCCGGGAAATCAATCACATCCGTGCTTTCAACACTTACAACATGCAGTCTCGCATAAGACAGATACCATGCAAAGAAGGCTAAAATAATAAATATCTCAATGTTCAGCCTCTAATATGACAATTTGCTGTGCTCTAATTTACTACGATCCTGAATCTGATGCATTTATCGAAAACTAAACTGCCGGACTCATGAAAATCTTCATCAATGCTAATTCAGCAAATTTAACTGTCAAAAGTTAAATTAACCTATTGAGATAGTTAATCCCATTTAGCATAAGGAGATAATTATATGTATATATTATAAATATGAGATGGGTAACACATGCATAGGGAAAGGTTATTCATATGCCAATGTATTCAGACCACCAATAAAACACCTATTGAAGAACGGTTTGCGTTGGTACCTGCTCAATCGAAAAAAAATTATCACGCCATTCATTGGAAATGCATGATATGTTCGAAATTCACACAAACCGGATATTCTAATGATTAGTTAATTCTCACCATATAGAATCTGGAATACACGCTTGAGGAAACGAACAGGAAAATGCGATGTCAGTCTTACCTGAAAGTAAAGATACAAACAGTTAGTTTGGTGTAAAATGTGATAAAAAAAGGATATATATTGCAAAACTACCATAAATACACCGAAAATTGATTAAATCATTTTTCTTAATGGTTAAAAAAAAACTTATAGACAATTATTTCCAAATGTAAAAAACAAGCAATCTATAACCATCCTTTAAACAATATTTTACGTATAGCCTCCTGAAAATTGAAATTCCCAGAATATATAAACAAAACTCTTATGAAAATGTTTCTTAACATATAAATTTTACACCTGAGGAAAATTACAGTGACAAAATGTTAATGAATGCTGTGTATATCCTAAAAAATTCAAGGTACATTCAGTAACCAATGTTTTAATCAAGCATGCGAGTCTAAAAACATAGAAATCGAGAGCGACCGATGCGTTTCCCTAAAAGTGCAAATGGAAGGTTAACCGATGGCTTAGTTCCAACGTGATAACGGAAGTAAGTATATAGCTTACTTTATAAGCTGTAAGCAAAGTGGCAGAAATGAAAATTACGTGTTGCTCACAGGATTTGTATTTTATATTTATTTTTCTAACTCAATGTTCTGACTTGTAAGGGTGTATTCGTTGGTCCTGAAAAGACAAAATTCTCGTATTTTTGTCTAAATTTATGCCTGAAATTTTTGCGCAAGTTACCTTATCCAAGCCATTCCTATCGGACGTAAATTTCAAAGTTTCTTGATTCATTCAATAGTTCATAAGTTCGCAAGTACTTATCCAGTTTTATGAGGTTGGTGTAAAAAAGATTGTACACGTAACGTCAATGATCTCGCTACAAATATGGACATTATACCATTATAGGCAAGTCACCGTACTATACTTGGAGTTACTACGGAATAAATTTTTCTATTGAAATCGACTACAAAAAGTGAAATTGGCGCTCAGAACATACAAAATAGCTATAAAAAGTTTAAGCTTAAAAGGTAGAAGTATTTAGCTATCCATATTCTCTATGGCATATATATATATTGGGTTTTATAGACGTCCTCAATGATGACAAAATTTGTCTTAATAGCATATGAGAATATAACTAGCAACGCGCACTCACTAACGCGCCCACAAATTACACGAGCCTGATTCAAAGGAAAGATGAACAAAATGAGGTATAGTACCAACAGTGGAGGAAACTATGTCCACATAACGCAATATGTCAGGAAGGAACGTTTACCTCGGGGATTTGTAGAAGCTGAGAAATCATAGGAAAGTATGAGAAGAAGACGCTGGCGGCAGAGGACAGGGCAAAAAAAAAAACAGGAGCGGGAGATGGTCACAAAAACACACATAATTAGGAGAGTGGAGAGTCCTACGGTGGTCGCCCTTTTTCTCTATCTCTCCAGAGAAGTCGACGACACGAGAAGAAGAAGAGAGAGCGCAATGAAAGATTGAGTGGAGCAGGGAGAAATAAGGGAAAAAAAGACGGAGGAATTGCCAGAAGACGCTGGATCCAGAGATTGCGCCCAGGGGGAGAGAGGCCTGAAGATAAGAACCCCTGAATATCCCGCGAGCAGAAGCCGAGGAAGGCGTAGGAAAAAGGGAACAGACCCTTCAGCCTTCAGGATGGCTAATATTTGGCAGAATGGAACGGGTAGGAAAGTGTTATAATAGAGATAGTAATTGGAGAAGAATAAAGTGAGAGGTTATCGTATGAATTCGTTATAGTGCAAAGGTACCTATTGGGCTATTTTATTCCTTGAAAGTGCGGTTAGATTCATGAAAAGGAGGAACATTAAATGCATAGATTTGACATGTAAATAACGTGTATAAAAAGTTAAATTTTTACTTAAAGATGTTAATATATCTAAACGAAATCCAATGATTTGATAAAACATATCTGATAAGATATTTAAAATATTCTGCTACCCTTGCAATAAAACTACGACCCGTACGTAAACATTTTAATATACTCATATTATTAGGTAAATTTTTAAGTTGTCGATATTAATTTTTTTTTTGGAAAATTGATGCGGAATCATGTCATTGTTTACCTGTACTTCCAAAAGAAAAATTTATCACACAATAGGTTTTTTCCCACAGTGAATAAACGGTTGCATCGGTGTCTTCTCTATACACGATGAGAATTTCATTTCATGGCGTCAGTTTTGGAAAGACCTATGCGACAGGAGAAAAGCCGAAATGCCAGAGGGGACGACTCGTCCTCGAAGTAATTTTAGAGACTATGGATTATAGTAGGGGTAAAAAAAGAAAGTAAATAGGAAGGAAATGTGATGATAATAGTTGGTACCTGGTGGGAGAGAGAAATACATATAAAAAAAAGCATTGGCACAGCGCGAGTACCACGTCTTCTCAAGAGTGTGGAAAATTCCATGGACTAGCGGTAGCAATAATAGGGTGAAAAGAGGAAAGAAGGAGCATGGTAATACAGGGCTTAAGGTTACACGGGTAGTATTGGCGACCTGTCGTAATGGCTATCATTTCTTTGCTTTCCAGTTTCTCTCCTTCTAAAACCAACCAACGCCATTACTCCCCTTTCTGTGCAACATTTAAAAGAAAGGTGAGCGGAATCTCTCGGAACGAAAGAAGCCGCATTTTTTCGCTCGGAAATACGTTTCGAAAGGGGTGAAGCCACTCAAGTGAAAGGAGAGATTACGCGAGAAAGGGAGAGAGTGGCGAATCGAGTTGGAAAAGTGGAAGCGGATGATGAGGAGTCGCGGAGGACGATTAGGTGGCTGCCGGGAGGACTCCACTTCCCGCCATTCCGCTGGCTTTGTGTCGCTCGTCATTCAAAAGGTCAGCTGAGAGAAACTAATACTCCGTAACCAAGAGAAGAGTAAAATATATATATATTCCACTGCCCTTTAGAATAGAAAAAAACTACTCAGTAAGGTGGTCAGACGCTAAAATCTTCCTCTTTTTCCGCCAATAAGAGAGTATGTAATAGTGTGTTATGCGACAAAATTACTGAAGGGCAAATATTTATCAAAACAAATTCATATTTTTGCTCAAGGCAACTCTCCTCTTGGAAAAACGTCTGTCTTCTTATTTCAATAATATAGCTACAAATATTTTATTGCAGAATAATAGGAAATGGCATTTAATGCACATGTTCTGTTTTCTAACATATTAATTCAACTAACCGGGTAAGTAAAGGGAAATGCAGTTTCATTTGTCGAAATATCTCAAAGTTTTTTTTTCCACTGCATTAAAAATATGTACATTTTCAATTTCACGATACCACAAAGTTCAATTTGAACCCTTTCTAAAACATGAGATTATACTTTTATCGATACAAGCGCACTCAAATTTACTTCCATTAGGATAAAAGTTGTCATGTGGGAGACAACTCAACTTTGACGCGAAATATCATTAAAAATGACACAAAAAGGAGCCAAAGGTGGTTGAAAGATTGAAGTCAGAAATATTACCAAATTTTATCTTCTGATACGTCGAAAAACTATTTTTTTTTAAAGTTCGCGCAAAACTTGACACGGAATGATACATAAATTTAATTAGATTCGGGTTTACATTCGTTATATGCACGCATTAAAAAATTACATTGTTTTTAAGCCATTTTGAAAGACACCGCAAAGCGTCACACACCCTTTCCAAGATTACAGAAGAGCGACTCGTCGCCTGATGGCAAGCGGTCAAACGCCACTTGAGAAGGTAAGGGAGCTAGGTGCTCGCCGCTTTACGAGCCGACGACGCCATCGCCACCCGGCGGCGCGGCTTAGAAGTGCTACGCTCCCCGCCGAAAGGCAAAAGCGCGAGTCGCAGGGAGACCACGAGAGGGCGAAATGACCCGACCAGACGTAAATAGTGGAGTACAGCGAGCGGAACGACAGCGAATCACCTCGGGCGGCGCGAGGACAGTAAAAGAGATATGGTGGTGTTATGGTGAGACCCAATTGGGGGTGAGAGCAAGCAGCCATCCCGAAAGCAAGGAGAGCGATACAGCTTTCTACCTCTCTCCCTCTCTTGGACTATGAGAAATGGCAGTGAAGGCCCGGGTGGAGAGTGCCGCTGAAGTGTTAGTGCGTGGTAGCGGAGAATACTCGAGGGACATCCAGAAGCTGGCGCAGCAGGCAAGCATCAAGCAAGTTGGGAAGAATGACGTAGTATTCATAATGAGGCTTCAGTTAATGTCTACTTTGAAAACCATAAATGAGAAAATTGTTTGAAAAAATAGCATCATCATTAAGCAGTTATGTGCCTTATAAAGTTCACCTGCAAGCATAAGGATATGAACGATTTATGGATTGGGTTCATGAGATCAGTCCTTTCGTCATGTAAAATATCCCATTCACCTCATCCGAATGCATTAAAGATGCATAATGTCACAGAAATCTCAACACGTGGTCGAGGAGAATGTTCGAGAGTGATCTCGAACATTCTCCTCCGGTAGTTAAGTAATTAAATACATTATCAGTTAAATTGCCATAAAATGTTTTCAAGCGACCGTATTCATATGACATTGAGAGGGGGTGAGCACCAATGAAGTTTTATTGCGAGGTAGCGTAGAATCTTCGTAGTACGTTATAACTGACTTAGTATAAGAGCTTTCAGGTAGAACACGGATAAAACAAAAATGAGGCATCAGTTGATAAACACGTTGAAACCAAAGCTAACTGAGAATTGTGAACAGAAGAAGGTTTTATTATTGCGTCCCAGTCAAGCCGCATTTTCACCCTCTGATTTCTTGCTTTTTCCATCTACCAAAGCACCGTTGTCCTCGTCCTTTTTCTATTATATGTTCCTATCCCTTTCTTTCCTTGCCTGTGAATTTATTTGTATGTTTGCGCTTAAGGCGTCGTGTGTATGAATGAAGTAGGGTATTATCATTAAAATATTCAATGAAAATTTTAATTTAGCTGCCATCCATTTGATTAATTATCAACAATCACCAATCCTTAAGGCCTGTTTACACGATAAATTAGCACACACAAGTTAATGTTTGTTTGTATGAATGATTTCCCTGGACTGAAACGGAGCGTGTACGAATGCACAGGTGTCTTGCCCCGGGAAATTTTACACAAAGGGAGTTTTAAAGTTTTTTTTTTTAAAGCATTTCAGAAGTCATGTGATCAACTTTAGAACCCTGAAAACTCGACCCTCGATAACTCACACTTTTTTTCCTCCCCCACATAACGAGTTTTTCAGGGGGCTCGGGCCCCCTCAGGCTCCATGGAGTCGGCGCCACTGCGAATGCATGAACGAAATTAGAACACGTTATATTTTCTGTGAATGAATTTGCACAAGCTGGGTGGTTACACGGTGCATTTTGGCGTTCATACATTTAGACATTAACCCGTACGTGTTAATGTACCGTGTAAACAGGCCTTAAAATTGGTTTGATGCACCTCTCCACTTAATCCTCCTATCGGCTACCTTAAGAATATTTTTTTTCTGCTTTATATCCATCATCCCATGCTCTAGGTATGTCATCCGCAGTCTACTTCTGCTATCTTCCCTTCCACATGCCCTTCAACGATTGTGTTCATCGGACCATCGTGTCTCATGATTTGGCCCATTGAATTTTTCATCTTCTACCCGGAGTTCACAAAAGGTTTTTCCACTTCGAACTTCGGCAATCCTCACATGATGCACCCTTTTGGTGTTAACCCTCCGTTAGTCGCGTCACATTTCGGAACGTAATTCGCCGCGCGGCGTCTCACAGACGCCATTTTGGAATTCATAAACAAAATGCATGAAAGAAACTGCATTAAATCATCTATTGAATATTTACTTTCATGAATGGACAAAACATTTATGCATAATAAAGATTGACATATTTCTGTTAATAAGCCTGAATACTACTTATTTTGACGTTTCTTCATCTAAATTATATCAACATGTTTAATTTGGGCAGTAAGTGCAAACATGTTTTTTACCTTTTCACAGTACGGATGTTGCTAATATACTAAAAAGCAATTTAAACTACAGGGGGAATTATTGATTTTGGCGCATTTTATCTTGATAGCTAGTGATAGATAGTGGGCTATCAGCATGTGTAACGGATAGTAACTCAGGTTGTCGCGTGGCGTCCACCAGGCTTCAAAAACCACAGAATATCAAAATTTATTCCATTAATGTGACAAACACGTAGTCATATTGGTGACCATTTCAGAATCATAAAATAACAAGATTCATGGAATATGAAGTTCCAAACTATGAAAATACGATGTGGGCAAAGAAAAAAAAACGGACCTGCGTCTGGTAAACGCCACGCAACCAACGGAGGATAAGAAATTCATTTATAACACCACATTTCAAAAGCTTCCAACCTTGATTTCTCAGCTGCTGTCAGTTATTGCGAACGATCAATTCACCATGCTCTTTATATATCAACTAATTTCCCATAAAATGTTTTCAAGAAAACTGGTCCGTATTAATTAATGAAGGGAGTGAATATTCCCGAAGTTTCATTGCGATGTGGGCTGTTGTTTTGTTGTTAGTGTTTACCTCGACCTTTTGGGGAAAGATCCTGCAAGAGCCACGAAGAAGCAAAAACATTCGTTAAAATCTATGTTAAAAACAAAAAATGAGAATCATGTAAGAAAGATAATATAATCACTTAATAGTGAAATTCATATTTTTTAAGTGCAAAAGTTTTCATAAAAATAAATACGATGAATGGACTTTACGTTTGTGAGATCACTCAATCCGCCATAAAATGCTTTCTAACAACCTAATATGCCATTGAATTTGTGCCTAATATCTTAGAGCACAATCGGAAATTTCCTTAAAGTGTTCAGCAGCTCAGAGACACCGAACGACCATGATGGACTTTTTCCCAAAATCTTTACCTACTGTTAAAATCAATCTTATAGGCGGGGTATTTCTTCTTTGGAAGAAGACTAGGACAAAAATTAATATTTCCTGGAAAAACTTATTTTTCCAAATTTGAAAATTAAATACATGCACATGTCACTGACGCAACGAAATTAATACGATTTCAGAACGGCCTTCTCAAATTAAATGATGAATTTTCAAGATGGCGACGAGTATTTTGAAGGCTCTCTCGCAGAATAATACATACCACGTCGCCCAGAATACAGTACCAAATCAATAGATGCCATGTCATGACCAAGCTGAAGGCACAGATTACCTCCAAAGATAAAGTGGACGTCTGGAAAGCCGATGAGAGTTTTCGTATTGTTCCGCGGCACGTGGAAAATTCATCTCCGAGTCGGCCGTGTGTGCTGTGATTCATAGAGGCGACGTGGAAGACGAGGAAGAATGATAGGCAGGGCAGGTAAGGTTTGCGACGAACGTCGGCGAAGGTGGAGGAGATGGAAGATCCCCCGGTCTCATGATGGGATGTATTATCACGGAAGCGAAAAACGGAAGGATGGAGGGTGAAGGGGAGGGGGGAGAATGGCCCCGTGAAAGTTTGCGATATGAGTAAGTAGATGATGCCCTTGAAGCGGGATGAACGCGAGATTGGAATCTGTGGCGGGGGTGGGAGGGATGGGAGGAGAAGAGACTATTATGTAGGTAGAGTGGCCAAGGGATGATGCGAAGGAGAAGAGGAAAGGGGTGTATTATAGGGAAGGAGAGAGGTAAGGAGTGAGTCACGTGTCTCCAATCGCAGGACTCGATAGTCTAAGATAGTACTTTCGTAAGAGGAGGACTTGGATGGGAGAGTGGGGAGGAGGAGATTGGAAAGGGTAGAGAGAATTGGAAAAAGGAGATGGAAGACGAAGGGAGTCTAAATCTTATAACGTATGATCCTTAATTGCAATGAGGAAAAATTCACTTGGACCGGGAATCGAACCGCGGACCTTTGAATAAATTGCCATGTGAAATAAAGTTCCTTGGTTATGATTTTCACTGTCATTCACGCGGCAGGTTAGATGTAAACCACAAACGATCCTTGATCATGCACTAACAATAGGATATTAACGAGCATTCGTACAAGTACTGTGCAATCCATATCTTGTGATTATAAAACGTTTTGTGAATTGACAACAAATAATTTTCATGCATTTCTTGATCTATCCCTTTCAAATGTTCCAATCCTCTTATTCATGCCTGTGTGGCTAAAAAAACTGTCCTCTTATAAGAGGCAATGAAAAGTCGGGCTAAAAGCCGCGAAAGTATTTCCTCATTAACCTTCGCCGCCCAGAAAATAGCGCATTTAAGGCCTTTACAACGAGAGAAACAAACGAATAACAAAAAGCAAGACAATCACTAACACCCATGCCCTGGATAAGGCCAATCTGTCCAAGCGGGACCCGAATTTCGGTTTTGCAGGCGAGGACTAAACCCGCCGCTACCGAGGCCGACACCCTGCCTATGCAACCTGTCCTGATCTTGGAATATAACTCTTTGCTTCCACACCATAAAATAATACCATTCTTGAAGTGTAAATTCCCAAGAAGAAAAAGGAAATAAATGGCTCTGTATTTTTTGGCAGTTAAAATACCAATTTCTGCGTTGCGTGCCATTTGCACTTTGAATAATTTGATGAAACTCTGAAAAAGACCTCATGGCTAATTTGTGGCCTCATATGGGCCAGGTTAAAATAAATAAGTCAATACGTATGAGCTGGGAAATGCTGTAAAAATGCTGCAAATATTTTGTCATCGCTAGCACACTAGCTATACAGCTTGTTATCACTAACGAAGCATTAGTTTCTTTCTTACTCGGCGAGGAGGACCTACAAGGTGGAGACCAATCAAGACCAACTGGAATGCATTGTGATGTTAAATGTAATATATTGTGACGGAACACTCCCGTGAGCCATGCACCGTCGAACTGAGATTATTATCCGAGTTCTTAATTTTTCGTAGGTTCTGGGGCTCGCGGTCAAGATGGGAACTCGCGGCATTAAACACAATGGCACAGCAAAGGGATGAATGACCTCGTACACAGCGAATGACTGTCATACAAAAATTTATTAGAGAAAAATAAACGAACACTTCTGTCCTTAAACGCTAATGAGGGATGGAATAGTGATGCTGAATTGGGCGAGACATCAATGATACACTTGCAGAAATAAAAATGAAGCAAATATGCCATACACAAAAAGAAAGAGAAATCTTATATCTAATAAATGAGGGATGAGATGATTGTTGGGGTAAATGAACAAAAATGGACAAAAATAACACTGTATACTCTCAGAGATTGCTATGACACGGGCACTCGAAATCTTGCTGCACTTCAAAGGCAATTATGAGTAATGTTCGTCGTTCTACTATCAAATGTTACATGCTCCACGTTCTGTTCAATCAAAAATGAGTCTGACGTCAACCAGAAGGGATGACGAGAACGGGAGAATCGTGATAGAATTAAAAAATGGTCTTCAGACCGAGAAAGAGAGACGTGAGTTTGTGTCAGAAGCCACATGAGTATTAGGATGACACACGTGCACACTGGGGGACTTTCTTCGTACAGGGCGCGTGGGCTGGCTGGAGCGGGGGAGGGATCGGGATTATTTCCCCGTCCCGGGAGAGGGTTTAGAGTACTTAAGTGTCAAAGACGGCGGGTCCGAATCCTGGCCGCCGGGTCACGATGCGTCGATCGCGGGGAACCACCTCCCGCAAATCCTTGGACGATGTCGTGATGTCCTGACGAAAAAGCAAGGACACTTTTCTCGTGTCTCGCTGTACTCCACGCTTCTCTCTCCGCACGCCCTTCCCCTGGTCGCGTTGCCCGACCTCCGAAATTGCCGTAGCCCTCGTCTGCCGCAACCCCGTCTTGTCGCCCCACCTTGGCACTGTCACAGCTGACCTCCGTCTTCTCTAGCGGAACAACTGCCGCTTTATCAGGAATCCAACCCCACATCCCACAATACCGGGCCTTATATACCCTTTACAAAACAAGAGACATGCTAAATTCTAGCAGACAACATAGGAAAAAGAAAAGAAGGTCGCTCATCACTCGCTGTTGCCGCGCGCCAATATGAATCGGGGAGAAGAGATGGACGCAGAATGCGCCGTGACGAGGCTTTTCGTCACATCGCCCCCCTGCATGGATGCATCTCTATCCTAAGGGGTGAATGAAAATGATGTGTCCAAACGAAAGAGATGAATCCATGCATATCGCGGAAAGAATAAGCCAGATGAACGAGCAACAAACTAAAACTAAACTTGAGATTCTAAATAGACCCGAGAGCAAATGAAAAAACTTATGAAACAACCCAAGCTGGGTATCAGACACCTTAGGTGTCCTTAACAAGACTAAATCCCTGACATGGAAATTTGAATGGGTCTTGTTTTGATTACGCTTTCTTTTGAGCCTAGCCTTTTTTAACTGGCGGGTGGCAAACAAAATTAAATTTTCCCTCCCGATTTCCGAATCTTCAGTAAAAATCATTTTTGATTTCATCGTTTCCGGAACGGTAATCATCGAGAGACAATTTTCCACTTCTTTTAAAAACGCTATCGGGTGATCGGCGTCTCGAGCGGAGAACACGGGCTTCGTCAATGACTCACTTGATAACGTCGCCGTTGCTACTGGCGTGCCGCTATCCTTCAATGCCTCAAATTCCGCTTCGAGCGATTTTACCCTGCGTTCGTCTATTTCGACGGCATTTTCTTCGTGCTTTTTAAGATTTGCAATGTCATTATAAGAGCGTTCTAGAGCGTCTGTGCGCACCTCTAGGTTTTCAACTTGTGAATCAACCACCCTTAGACATTCATCGCGATCATTTTTCGCGATCTCATTCACCTTTTCTAGGCAATGAGTTTCACCATTGTTTAGTTTATCTTTAATTACGGACTTTTCCTGCCGTAGAATATCATGACAACTCCTAACTTCCTGTCGTAGATTATGATTAATTTCCCGACACAATGCTTCATTATTTGTACTCATCTCAGAGCGCATGCTCTGTATGGCTTCATAATTAGCGTTAAGCTGAGCGCTCAGGCTCTCGTTACGAGCGTTAATCTGAGCGCTTATACTCTCGTGACGAGCGTTAATTTGAGCGCTTATCTTTTGTATCATCAATAAGATTGTTTTATTAGACACATAATCATCATTAGAATCGTGACTCGATTCGGTTCGGCTGGCTTCGCCCCCCTCGTCACCTTCACGCTGTGTTTTACGTTGCCCACTCATGCCAGAACCCGGCGTATCTAACAGCATTCCCCGGAATGTGTCAGTTAAATCATCGGTTTCTGAATTCGCGCTCTTGTCGTCGGAGTCGTCTACTTCGTTCGCGACCTCCCGATACACGGTAAACGCGGGTGCCTTATCGTCGGACGTATCCATAATTGAATCCCCTTAAACAGCAGGAATAAAACAAAGGGATACCCCAATGACCCGTAGACCACCATTCATCGGCCACAAACACCAAAAAAATAGAAAAGAAAACCGACAACGCAATGGTACAAGAAAAACACACAATCGGATTCAAACTTGAGAATGGATTGCCAATGGCGTGACACTATAACTAACAAATGGTCGACTAACCTGAACCCAATTACATAATAATCACGAGTTGGCTCGTGGTCACGCGCATTCATATGGGTGAAATGCACTAATAGCTGACGCGAGCGCCGAATGATCAAAATGTGCCAATACAGTGGCATCGAAAACAAACATTAAAATTAATTGGAAAGTTTTCTCGTGATCGAGCTGCGCGTTCTTGGCCGCCAGATGTGACGGTACGCGCCCAACACGCCGTTTGATCAAAACGTGCCAACCTCGTGGCATCAAAAACGAACATTAAAATTAAATGGCAAGTTCTCCCCTGATCGAGCCCCGCGTTGTCGGGCGCCAGATGTGACGGTACGCGCCCGACACGCCGTTTGATCAAAACGTGCCAACCTCGTGGCATCAAAAACGAACATTAAAATTAAATGCGAGTCCCCTCGTGGTCGGGCCCCGCGTTGTTGGGCGCCAGATGTGACGGAACGCTCCCGTGAGCCATGCACCGTCGAACTGAGATTATTATCCGAGTTCTTAATTTTTCGTAGGTTCTGGGGCTCGCGGTCAAGATGGGAACTCGCGGCATTAAACACAATGGCACAGCAAGGGGATGAATGACCTCGTACACAGCGAATGACTGTCATACAACAATTTATTAGAGAAAAATAAACGAACACTTCTGTCCTTAAACGCTAATGAGGGATGGAATAGTGATGCTGAATTGGGCGAGACATCAATGATACACTTGCAAAAATAAAAATGAAGGAAATATGCCATACACAAAAAGAAAGAGAAATCTTATATCTAATAAATGAGGGATGAGATGATTGTTGGGGTAAATGAACAAAAATGGACAAAAATAACACTGTATACTCTCAGAGATTGCTATGACACGGGCACTCGAAATCTTGCTGCACTTCAAAGGCAATTATGAGTAATGTTCGTCGTTCTACTTTCAAATGTTACATGCTCCACGTTCTGTTCAATCAAAAATGAGTCTGACGTCAACCAGAAGGGATGACGAGAACGGGAGAATCGTGATACAATTAAAAATGGTCTTCAGACCGAGAAAGAGAGACGTGAGTTTGTGTCAGAAGCCACATGAGTATTAGGATGACACACGTGCACACTGGGGGACTTTCTTCGTACAGGGCGCGTGGGCTGGCTGGAGCGGGGGAGGGATCGGGATTATTTCCCCGTCCCGGGAGAGGGTTTAGAGTACTTAAGTGTCAAAGACGGCGGGTCCGAATCCTGGCCGCCGGGTCACGATGCGTCGATCGCGGGGAACCACCTCCCGCAAATCCTTGGACGATGTCGTGATGTCCTGACGAAAAAGCAAGGACACTTTTCTCGTGTCTCGCTGTACTCCACGCTTCTCTCTCCGCACGCCATTTCCCCGTCCCGGGAGAGGGTTTAGAGTACTTAAGTGTCAAAGACGGCGGGTCCGAATCCTGGCCGCCGGGTCACGATGCGTTGATCGCGGGGAACCACCTCCCGCAAATCCTTGGACAATGTCGTGATGTGCTGACGAAAAAGCAAGGACACTTTTCTCGTGTCTCGCTGTACTCCACGCTTCTCTCTCCGCACGCCCTTCCCCTGGTCGCGTTGCCCGACCTCCGAAATTGCCGTAGCCCTCGTCTGCCGCAACCCCGTCTTGTCGCCCCACCTTGGCACTGTCACAGCTGACCTCCGTCTTCTCTAGCGGAACAACTGCCGCTTTCTCAGGAATCCAACCCCACATCCCACAATACCGGGCCTTATATACCCTTTACAAAACAAGAGACATGCTAAATTCTAGCAGACAACATAGGAAAAAGAAAAGAAGGTCGCTCATCACTCGCTGTTGCCGCGCGCCAATATGAATCGGGGAGAAGAGATGGACGCAGAATGCGCCGTGACGAGGCTTTTCGTCACATCAATCTGAGCGCGCATGCTCTCGTTAATAGCGTTAATCTGTTTTAGTTAGCGTCTAGTTTTTAGTTTGTTGCTCGTTCATCTGGCTTATTCTTTCCGCGATATGCATGGATTCATCTCTTTCGTCTGGACACATCATTTTCATTCACCCCTTAGGAAAGAGATGCATCCATGCAGGGGGGCGATGTGACGAAAAGCCTCGTCACGGCGCATTCTGCGTCCATCTCTTCTCCCCGATTCATATTGGCGCGCGGCAACAGCGAGTGATGAGCGACCTTCTTTTCTTTTTCCTATGTTGTCTGCTAGAATTTAGCATGTCTCTTGTTTTGTAAAGGGTATATAAGGCCCGGTATTGTGGGATGTGGGGTTGGTTGGATTCCTGAGAAAGCGGCAGTCGTTCCGCTAGAGAAGACGGAGGTCAGCTGTGACAGTGCCAAGGTGGGGCGACAAGACGGGGCTGCGACAGACGAGGGCTACGGCAATTTCGGAGGTCGGGCAACGCGACCAGGGGAAGGGCGTTCGGAGAGAGAAGCGTGGAGTACAGCGAGACACGAGAAAAGTGTCCTTGCTTTTTCGTCAGGACATCACGACATCGTCCAAGGATTTGCGGGAGGTGGTTCCCCGCGATCGACGCATCGTGACCCGGCGGCCAGGATTCGGACCCGCCGTCTTTGACACTTAAGTACTCTAAACCCTCTCCCGGGACGGGGAAATAATCCCGATCCCTCCCCCGCTCCAGCCAGCCCACGCGCCCTGTACGAAGAAAGTCCCCCAGTGTGCACGTGTGTCATCCTAATACTCATGTGGCTTCTGACACAAACTCACGTCTCTCTTTCTCGGTCTGAAGACCATTTTTTAATTGTATCACGATTCTCCCGTTCTCGTCATCCCTTCTGGTTGACGTCAGACTCATTTTTGATTGAACAGAACGTGGAGCATGTAACATTTGATAGTAGAACGACGAACATTACTCATAATTGCCTTTGAAGTGCAGCAAGATTTCGAGTGCCCGTGTCATAGCAATCTCTGAGAGTATACAGTGTTATTTTTGTCCATTTTTGTTCATTTACCCCAACAATCATCTCATCCCTCATTTATTAGATATAAGATTTCTCTTTCTTTTTGTGTATGGCATATTTGCTTCATTTTTATTTCTGCAAGTGTATCATTGATGTCTCGCCCAATTCAGCATCACTATTCCATCCCTCATTAGCGTTTAAGGACAGAAGTGTTCGTTTATTTTTCTCTAATAAATTGTTGTATGACAGTCATTCGCTGTGTACGAGGTCATTCATCCCCTTGCTGTGCCATTGTGTTTAATGCCGCGAGTTCCCATCTTGACCGCGAGCCCCAGAACCTACGAAAAATTAAGAACTCGGATAATAATCTCAGTTCGACGGTGCATGGCTCACGGGAGCGTTCCGTCACAATATATAAGATATAAAAGCATGATTTTAGGTATCTGCCGGTCTTTTTTAACCTCATGTCTTTTTAATCTGTATTCAATTAACTTTCCATTCCGTTCAGTGAAAAATAAAGCTATCCATGACAGCAAAGAAAACACCCAAACCAATCATCTGCGAGAACCAAGGATTGTACTGAGATTCTTGCAAAGACGGTTTCGACGGTGTCTGTCGCAGGGGAAATAAAAATAAGCATAAGAACGCCTGGGCTTCTGCGTATGAGCCCAAGATTTAAATTACATAAACCACCTATATTACGCATATAGCAATCTGAATAAAATCAATTCACAAATTTTAACTTCTTTACCATTTCCTACAGTATTACGTTAGTTGGAGTTGCCATGCTGGCCACTGTCTTCGGCTGCTGAAGCTACTCGTACGATACTTTGTAGATTCGAAGTTTTTCGCGGCGTTGATCAGACAATCTCTGCATTCTCTTCGGGTTTTCACCACGTCCGTTTGGTTTTGGCGAAAACAGTTTCGCTGACATTGCAGTCAGCGTCTTCAGGTCGAAGGATCTTCACCTTCGACCTGAAGACGCTGACTGCAGTGTCAGCGAAACTGTTTTCGCCAAAACCAAACGGACGCGGTGAAAACCCGAAGAGAATGCAGAGATCATCGTACGATACTTGGTGAATTGCAATTCAGAGGATGACGAGAGCAGATCTCCGGATACTATAACCGCGCACCTCTGTTGCGAGTGACAACAGTTTCGAAAGCCATCCTGCTTTCTTCTTCAGATCGAAGGTGAGATGCTCATTATTTGCCGCCTTACATAGAGCTTTCTATCTTTCCGCTTAACGCTGATTGGCTAGCACTCTCTTCCACGCGTTACTGATGGAGAAATCATGGTCTCTGTTGAAGTTTTCTATCTTGTGGATATCCAAGATTTCTTTAATCTGCCCTTAATAGAAACGGCTTCCCTTTATCAATATCTTTGCCATTTCAAAATCAATCATATGACCTGTCTGACTTTATTCATATTCCGACAAGCTAAGTTGTTACTTCGTAGCTTTTGCATGCTGCTTGATCCTCTGTTTATATTTTTTGAAGAGGGTAACCCCCTATATTGAAGAGAAATAACTTGCAGTTTACCCGCTTTCCAGCCTTCTTTCACTCTTTTCTAATCCATAGTTGGGGATACCGATGACTGAAAGACTGCCAGAAGTAAAGATTCTTGTACCTATCATATCTTTCGGCATTGGCTATTCCTCAACATGTTTCTCCTACATACGATTTTCGACAGGTGAATAGTACTTGATATACCCCTTTGTATAGCTCCTGTGGGATACGGTCTTTTGGACCAGGCACAACGTTGTGGATCTTGGTCACATGATTAAACCTTGCAACCACGTCATGTTTCCTCAACATCCTAGCAACCCTTTCCGAAATTCCCGCTGTTTACGGGATGGTCAGGAGTGACTCCGGTATTCTCTATTCCACATCCTCTGTAGTATAGCGTTCCGTGGGTGTCCGACAGAGGTTTTGCCACCTTTTCGGCCCTTTTCAGATGTTAGCGAGTACAAAATTTTCAGGACAAACCCTGACATGTTTCTACTGTTTATACTTGTTTGTATTTCATCCGAGAAATCGCGCATTCCGGCTTTCGTCCGCAAAATCTTGTACTCGCTAACATTTAACGAGTTGCGCATGGCTAAGAATAGTATGATTCAGGCTCAAATTATTTATTTCGTTCGTGGATTCTTGTGGATGGACGAGGAGGGGAAATGCATAGAGAGAGAGAGAGTGAGAGAGAGACGAAGAATAAGAGGATGAAATAAGGGATGAAAAGAAAAGAGTTGGAGGAGAGGGGATGAAATATGGGGAGGAGAAGTATGAGGAGGCTGGGAGAGATGGATGATGAGTTAAAGGGCGACTGATGGAACGCTGATAGGATCTGGGCATTGGGATTGCGGTGGGGATTCTGTGGGAGAGAGAAAAAAACTCAAAAAATGGAGACGCTCTCGAACAAGTGGGGCGGAATCTCTTCAAAATTAAAAGTAGAGAAATAAATTGGAATCTCGCTTTGAGGATAATCATATTTTATCATGGGATGAGATTGGGGAGATTTTAGGAAAGGGGGGAGATAAACTCTTCTTCTGTATCTCAAATTCCGTCCATCAATTCCTCAAGATTTTTACAGGCCATGTTTGAGGCACGCTATCGAAAATCAAGATTGACTCTCTTTGATATTTTAATGGTTTTTTCGAATAAAAAACAATGGTAAAAGGAAAAGATAAAGTTCCCTCCTGATTTTTAATTTTGGAGGATATTTGCTTAAACTTATATTTTTCGCAATGCATTAAAGCATTAATCTGTAGCTTAAAGTATGTAATTTTAATATGCCAGTAAAATTTGAATTAAAATAATTTTCCAAAGGAAATTCGCATAGTAATTAATTGTACATGCATAATGTTGCATAATGTATACATGCGGGAAGACATTCAATGTGACTATAACACATTGATATCATTGATTATGTGATTCGAATGCCTGACTTTCTTGACTGAATATGCACTATGAGCTTTCGCGTCAAAAACTTGTTTAATCTGGGATAAATTACTGAATACCTCTCGAAATCGTTTGATAGTTACAAACTTCTTTTTCAAAGGACGAGTACATGCAATTCAACTAACTTTTTTCCAGAGAATAATCGGTGACAATTTTCTGAAACGAAACTTGTACATTTTAGCTTAATGATGATTTTAAAAAAGGTCTTTTCAGCCGTGCTCAACAGCATTCATCACCGCTTCGGAGAATTAATTAGTAAACAACATTTGTGAATCCTTCGATTTCAAAAATCTAGGATTAAAATCAAAAAACGTCAGCATTTTGAATTTGGTACTTAACCAAGCATAAATGTGTACAAGATTAATGAAATATCAATTTTCTAAAAACGGAATAAGTAGGAAACATATCACTCAATACCTCGTAAAAGGATGACTAATATAGAAAGGATGACTCATTCAAAATGCATTAAATAAGAATCCTCCAACTTTTTTAAAAACCAATCCATTATGTTTAATTAATGCCCAGAATTTCTGCTGAGTAATTATTTACCACTGATGTAGGAACCAAAGAATCAAAAAACGGGTGAGGATGTTTAGGGACAAACTTTTAGAATTTCAACTTTTTGCGGAGATACACCATGGAAAAACATATCGAATGTATGATTTAACACTTTCCCGGAGAATAGAACGAATAAACTTTTCTCGGGTTTTCGTATGGGTGAGAAAATCTTAAAAATTGAACATGTAACATTTTGTTATATGTAACATGTTTCACGGATTTGTATCTTTTTCGTAAAACATGTTATATGCAACTTGTTTTACATGATATATTATGCAGTGTAAACGCACCTTTAAGGCCTGGTCTGTAACTCCGAGACTTTTCACCCTCACACCATGGGAGGGGAAGGAGAGAGGAAGGTAAAAGGATAGGAGGCGCCGCCGCGATGAGAGCCCGAATACGCCTCCAAGGATAGGTAAGGGATATGGAACCTCATGCCGTCATTATGACGGCGTGAGCCACTCTTAGCGAAACCATGATTGCTGTTCCTACAGAAATGGAAGAGTACTCTATTAGTAAAAATTACGAATATTACAAAAGAGCATCCCCAAGTCTAAATATAAATGTGTTGTCACCCACCGCGCATAAAAATCGCCTCTCGCATCGCAAAAGAGCAACATTATCCTAATTTCAAGGGGAAATAAGGTATACTTAAGAATATTGATCGGAATTTTTTATACGCGATGATGTGATATATCAAATTCTTAGTCTTTTGATGCTATTCCTCGCTATTAAAAACATTATAATGCAATTTATTGGGAAGAAGTGGATCGCATTACACTCATCACCGCGCCGCGAACATTTTTGAAAACCGATCAAAATGCGGAAGAAGTGGCAACGGAGATAAAACTTTTGTGAGATGGAATTGGGCTTCCTCTATGCAGTTCTCTTGGTAAAAATATTCCACAGATTTTTCAATAGATAATGACTATGTAGCAATCGAAACACGGTTTGTAAGCTGTTAAAATAAAGGGCAGATGGATATCTTTGTTTATCGTATTCTGAATTTCGCCCGCTACCGTTAGAAACTGCGAGCTCCAGCATTGTTACCTTGCGCGGATCGGGAATGGCCGTCATGCATGTCGGAAGCACCCATCGTGCCCTGCAACAGCTGATCGGGAGCCCCACATAATTTTCCCCAACCACCATGCTCCCCTCCCCCGCCTCTCGCCCCACTCCACATCACCCCCACTTCCCCTCTTCTCCCTCGACCCTCCGCGAAGAAAAGACATGCCACACTCGCCCCAGTACAGATCACACTTTACCCCTTATGCTCGCTCCCGTGTCGACACGTGATGACGCACGCCGTCGGAACACCAGCCAATGGATAGTGAGCAGCAACACGCGTCACAATCAGGCCTCACACGTCACTGGGATCGCGCCCCCCACCCCCGCCCGACACCCCACCCAACATCACTGCAATAACCCTTTCGACCCTACGACTTCTCCATCGTCCACTCCCCAGTCATCATCATGAGGTTAATCGTCACGTGTTATTCTCCATTGCACCATTTTATTTCAGGGCAAAATAGGCTTACTATTAAAGTATACAGAGCCAATTTCTGTCCGCTATTAATTCCAAACATCAAATCCCGTCGAGACAGGTGGATGGAGATTTAATTTCAAAGCATTCTCTAAATTTGACCTATTTACAGTAAATACTTTAATGTGGGTCAAATTTAGAGAGTATAAAATATTACGTAAATAAAGTATTTACGTAAGCTGAGTTCAATAAATTAAATGAGATTAGGGTTACACTCAGGAATAGATTTGTTTGTAAATCGATGTTCTTCATCTCGACACCTGAATACAAATCTACGAGACCAGGAAACCAAAGCAAAACAAATAAATCGACGTTATTAAAAATTTCTAGCATGGGATTACAGTTGCCTACGGCTAAGAATAGGGGAATAAAATGATAATACAAAATATAAATAATTTTTATAAAAAACAGCATTTTTTCGGCTAACTTAAAAGAACACAAGTAATTTTTTCCTCGTTCATTTTTTCAATGAACTACTATAAAAATGAAATTTCAATGAAATCTAAATAAATTTGTTGTTATGACAGCGATTCTCGTTCCTTAGAATGATCGCAGCACTGCCATCTGATTTTGGTGGCCATTTTTAACTTAATCCTTTTATTTAATTTTAAATTCTGAATAACAGTAGATGTACAGTAAAAACAAAAATAAATTGTTACAATATTGCATTTTTTTCTGGTTATCCTGAAAATTTCAGGGTAATAGTAATTCGGAAAGGGGGATAAAATTGAGTTACAACAATTGAACTGGACAAGATGACGGACAAAGCGAATTTTAAAAAAAAGTTATAAAAAAGAAGGAATATCATGGTAGTTCCCTGATGAAGGAAGGAGAGAATGCCCGCTGATGGTAGATGGGGGTGGAAAGAGGAGTCGCAGGTCGAGAGTGGCTCCACCCCTAACCACCTCCACCTCCCCCCTACCTTGACCCCTCCACCCCCTTCCCCACCACACACACAAACACACCATGGAAACGGTTCTCTCGGAGTAATTTCCGTTACTCGGGCGTGGACGCGTGATTCTTCCATGAAACGCAGTTCCGGTGGACCCATCCCCGCGTTCTTCCTCCTCACTCCACCCACCAGCGTGAGAGAGAGAGGCTTAGCGTGTGTGCGGCGGTGAGGAGGGATGTTACGACGCGCTGACGTTCATCGAGACAATCGCAGGAAGGCACGCAATGCGGGATGGAAGAGAGCGGGGAAGAAAAATGCACGCGGACAACTGACAATCGGAAGAGGACGGAAACGGATGCGCGGAATTTTGCATGAATCACCATCAATTTCTCGCTTCGCTGCATTCCGATGCATTCATGGTTTACGCGGCACGCAGCTCCCTTCTACACGACCCGCCTGCCTGCCCATCTACGCCTATCCTGCTCCCGATGCATAGTTGATGATGATGATCATGCTGCTGCTTGGGCTGTAAAAACACGAGCCTCGCTCTGCTGTTACAGTAACTGGTGACCCATTTAAAAAGACTGCATTGCAAATTGCGAAGCATTCTATTAATCAGAGATGCTGTAATACACACTAAATCCCAGTAGGGAGAGTAAATAATTGTAGGCTAAAATTATAATCAGGATGTTTTCCTACATCTTTCATGATAACTTTTACTGCTGCAATAATATACCATTGAAAGTTGAAGTTCATTTCGACTTCCTAGAATAAATAAATGGGATGCAAAAATAGAAAAAAATCTTAAAAACCCAATTTATGCCATGACAATGGACATTTTGTAATTCAATCCTTCATTATTTCAATGAATTATCAGCTGAAAAGGTTAAGCTGATTGTCCAATAATGGTCGTTAATAGTAGGCAAGGCGTTCTTTTAAAAAATAACATTCAATATAGCCTTCCATAAGTAGTTTAACAAAAAGGATAAAACTTAGCAGCACAAATTAAACCGTAATTTTATTTTCCTTAGAAGGTAAGAACAAAGAGTCTAATTCAATCGAAATGGAGTAAGAGGAGGTTACAAAGATTTATTTATAAGCCCCGGACTTTAAAAAACTAAGAGGTTAGAGATAGATATCCCAAAGCTCTAAACAATAATCCACTATGCACATTAAACCGATCTGCTCATAATTTCAAACTTTTAAACAATGCGAGACGGTTTTGAATTATTATAAAATCCTCAAGTCAAAAATAATATCCACGATATCACAGTGATATAAAAGAAAATATTGTGTTAGCTTCAAAGAGATTTTTACTTTAAAGTAATGTATTGTTTTTGCATTTTTCCCAACCGACTCATCTAATGAAACAAAATTACGCTTTAACGTTTTTAATTACAGCTATAAAACCAAAACAGATTTCGTTTCTGCATCGCATTGAAAGTAAATGTATGATATAAGAATATGAAAGGTGTTCATGGGGATGTTTATTAAAAGCCACTAGAAAATAAAGCGAGGAACTCAGTTTTCTAATGACATGCATATTTTAATTCTACATTACAAAAAATATTCTCAGTTAATTAGTGAACATCCTGCGAGATATTTCTCATATTTAACTACCACCAAGTATCATGGATCTTCGCTATCATCATCACCCTACTTGGAATGTAAAAATCATGGTCGGATATCCTTTTACGGTAAGTATTTGTATAATGACATCTTGACATCTAATGACATGACCTTTTGGATGAAAAATTTAACATGATAACCGTCTTCAATACAACCTCGCGTTTTGAAATATGGGGCCCCGACCACATGTTCTTAATGTTGTTTGGAAACATGATATAACTCCAAACTAAAGTACAACTAACACAGTAATTTATAGCCAACGCAGTAAATTGTATTGTGTCCTTGCGGGATGGAGGTAATTTCATCTTCATAAAATGGCTATCATCTGATGCTTACTCTGCTGTTGAAACTTATGGATTATGACGAGTGGCTATTTTTCGAGTAAGGTATTGTTACTGATCCTTCATAAAGTAAAATTTACTTAGCATTATAAATTCACAAAACGTTTCCAGTGAATGAAGAATCCGTAATCTATGATGTTTATATTAAACAAACTCGCTCCTACAAAGCACCATTTTCTCCGTTTTCTTCGAATGTATTTAGTATGCGTTGTCGCACTGCTGTATTTATTCTTTGTAGGCTGCGCAATGACGATAGTAAGTATGGGTCTCTGTACGATAAACTTCGTATGATGTCGTCGAAAACCATTGTAGACGTCAAATTTATCCCTGAGAGTACCTATGATATCCATTCCATAGAAATAGAGCTTTATATGCTATTATCAATGCTTACGACAATATGTAAATGTGTAATACAAGTGCATTCACGCTAAACCTTGGAAAATGAATACTGATAAAAGAGCAACCAGATTATATAAAGTGAATTATTTACGTTCAGTGGCCATAAAAGCGAATTGAAATTCCATTCCCAAGACCGGTCCATTCATAGGATGTCAATCGGAATGTGAAAGCAGTCATTTTAATGTAGCAAAAGCGTATGAAGTAGAGTTTCTCTGTAATGAAATGAATGTACCAGCAAATTTTTGATTATATCGTATTTCTTTCTCAATAAATCAATAAAAACTAATCAATTTTGACTCGATCACCTTTTATTAACCAAAACCGCCATATTTACTTCCTAAGGGGACTCTCCGCTGTCTTACACTAATTTATCCAGCCAGCATCTTAGGTATTCCCTGATTTACTGTTTCTTTAACGGTCAAATGATCTAATTACCTGGCAGTACTTTATAGCAAAATATGGTCGTGATTCAAATAGAAAACATATGTGCAACGATATTATGCATAATATATTACTTTACTCCACTATGACCTCCAAGTTAGACAAAGTTGACTCGTCGGCCATTCAGGAGATGTAGATTTTTGAAGAAATACACTTAATTTTTTAGTTTCGTCCCAAAAACGTTAATTCAATGTTAATTATCAATGTTTGTAATGGCTTTCATATATCCGAAAGAATATATTTTTACGTAAACAGGAAGACAGTTAGTGACAGGTAAAATCGCTCGAAGAACCTTACGTTGACACTCACCTCCATAATTATGCAATCGTCAGCCACTAAAAATGACAAAATAATATCGTATTCACGGATGTAACAATAATTAATAAATACAGAGAAAAGGTTTGGCACACAAACGAATGATATTTTAATTGCGCAGACTATAAGAAAAATATGCAGAAAACACGGAAAAAATTCTACGATAATGGTGAATAAAGTTTCAAATGAGTTCATCGCTTGATGAGTTAAAAAAAGGAGCATATCTATGAGAAGAGTAAACAGAGTATAACTCTATACTTCACATTTCACAGCTTGATTGAATTCCCTATGAGTTCGAAACGCCGCTAAAAATACACGGTCCGTCTAGAGTTTCGAAAAACCCCTAGTAGAGGCGCCGTCCTCCGACCCTTGTATACAGCACTCCACGCGGTAGAAAGACAAACTGTTTGAGTCCAGTTTGCCCGTGTTTTCCCGCGCCTTTTCAGACGGGCAAAGCGGGGAAGGGGTAAGGGGGAGGTTTATTTGGCAGACACGGGGAGAGAGGGAGGGGGAAGAGGTATGTCCCATACTCCTCAGTGGGGCGGCCATTGAAATATCGATCAGCTCTGTTCGGACGCCTGTTGATATGAACAACCATCTAAACCCGGGCTCAAACATGATGTGAAACCACACACCGAAGCCGGGACTCTATGAAAATGTGTCAAAGATATAGTTAAAACACGGCACAAGGATGTAGGCCACCTATCAGAGTTGGTATATCCAGAGGCAGCGGTGTAACTATGGGGGGTGAGGGTATGCATTCCCCCCAAAAGCCTCAGAAAAATAAAAGAATTATTAAAACTATTGCCTAGTTTAGACACATAATAACTGCATCTACTTTAAGTTAATTTTTAGTGCCCAAATGATATAAAATGTATTTCCAGGCATGTCATTTTTCAAACATTATCCCGGACCCCGCTTTCCCTTGAAAGGGGGGGGGTGTTGCTACCCCAGGCCATCCCATTCCAACCCAAAGCATATACCTAGCCCTTTCGAGACGGTGGAGTTCCCGCATTAGCATGACTGCAGGACTGAGTCCTAAGAGACTCTTCCGTCACCTCTGTACGGTGCACTTTTGAAGAACATTCGTTAAGAAAGGTCTCGCGGATAATCACACACTCTCACCACCAAACCTTTTTGACCCGTCCTAGCGGGGGCTTCGCATTATCTCGGACTCCGAGTGTAATTGGGCTACCTCCTTTCCAGGTTTATAACTTAGACTTATGCCCACTTGCCCACTAATGCCCACTAATATGACTTAGCATTATGGATAATTTCTTATTTTTTTATTTAAAAGAAAGAGAACCACATACAGCATACAGTTGCCATTTTATAGTGGCCAAGTAGCAATAGATAAATTAGAGGACGAAGAAGCAATATAACAAGTAGAAAACAATAATTACATTTACAAAACCAAAGAACAACCAGAATCTGCAGGTACAGCCTACTTCGGTGAAAGATAGGATAGCGAAAGGCTTATGAAGGATTTCAATGGAAGTGCAAAAGGGTCGATGTGTGGAGGGAGTGAGTTCAACACAGAAGTAAAGCGGTAAAAAAAACGAAAGTTTAGTGAGTGAAAGTCTAGGAATGGGCATGTGGTTTAGGGGATGAGAACGGGCAGGGCGGGGTGGAACTTTAAAATGGATAAAAGAGAGCAATTCATGGCAGTCGATGGCGGAATTTAGAATCTTATAAATAACTTTAAAATCAGCTGTATGCCTATGGGTAGTGAGATTAGGGATGAAGAGGGTGGAGGGAATAGCATTTGTGGGCATGTTGCGTTAATACGGTAATCTATTTTTTACTATTTTGGCAAAGAAATTGCTGACACAGTTTTTGCTTGAACGTAGATTGCAGACTTCTAATTGAATTCCTTGCTTTATAATGAGAATTGTCAAGTTTTGAACGAAGCACTCCCGTCAATATCAACGTACCTATTTAAAACCTCAACTATTTCCAAGTTGATTTTTATACCGATATCTATATTAAGTTAATATTTATGATAGAATTTCGTTTAAAAATTGTGAACGCTGTTCAAAATGCAAATAATACAATTCTTATTTTATATTTTTTGAGAAAGGAATACATATTTATTTTGAAAACTGAAGGAATGAACAATTATATGACCGCAGTCCCTTACCACAAAGAGGGACAAGGGTTCCGAATACCCCTGCTCCTGGATTTCGAGGGTACGGCTTCAGTTCCGCTTTGTTGGGTCCCGAAACTAAGACTTCGCGTATCCGCGAAAGTCATAAAAGGGAGTGAGCAAGGAAACGTATATTTTCGGTATTCGTTGGTCTGCGTAGGAAAATCTCCGACGAAAATTTGCAGCTTTCGTCTCCCGGGTCGAGAAACGTCCTGCCGCTCATGTTCGTCGTTAGTCGCGAAAGAGCTAGTTACGCCACAGTCAAGAAAGTTTGTCTAAATGGATGAAAAACACATAAAAATGTGTAAAACTTTGATTCAAAACACGCATTTCCTGAAGCTTGAAATACTCGACCACTTTTTTGGTTCCTCACAGTGATTGCTTCAGCGATAGCTTTTCGGGGACCAACAAGGTGATCGTTCGATCCATCATTTTCTGAATTACACGGTCATTCCGCCATCCCTTGTCCCATTCCTATTTTCGAGGGGACTGCATATAGGAGGTATAATTCTATCCCACGGAAGGCTGATTTCTGTTGCCACTTCGGTCGCATTTTAATCGGTTTTCAAAATTGTCCGCGGCGCAGTGATGAGTGCAATTCGATCCACTTTCATCCAATATTTTGCGGTAAAATGTTTGTCATTTTCGAGGAATAGCATTGGAAAGTAATGAACTTAATAGATCACATCATCATGTGTATACATTTCATGAATACCGTTAGTTATACCTTATTTCCACGTTCCCCCTCTTCACTGCCATAGTTTCGGGCCAACTTCGGGGTCACTGTCATTTCCCCAAGGGGACTTACATAGAGGAGGCCCAATTCCATACCATAGAATTTCAGAAAAAAATCAAATTTCTGTTACCACTTTGGCCGCCTTTTAATCGGTTTTCAAAACTGTCCGCGGCGCGGTGATGAGTGCGATCCACTTATTCGCAATATTTTGCAGTATAATGTTTGTTATTGCGAGTAATAGCATTGAAAAGTAATGAATTTCATAGATCACATCATAATGTGTATATTTTTCTATCAATACCCCTAATTATACCTTATTTTTTCGTGAAACTCGGATCGATTTTTCCGTCAGCGACACGAGTGGTGACTTCTGTAAACACATTTAAATGCTCGGTGGGTGACAACAAATTTAGAGTCCAACTTGAGGATCCTCTATTGTAATATTCCTTCCTATATTCGTTGTTTTTGTATTTACCGTAGTAATTTCATTAGAATCCGAACGTGAAGCAACAATCGATGTTTCCGGCGTTTTATTCTGTTTGACTGAAAGGCGATGCCAGAGAAGGAAAGAGGCGCGTAGCGAGGGATGGAAAAAAAGGGACGGGATTCCCATCCCGGTTTTTTCCCCGCCATCATTGGAGCGATCACTGGAGGTATCGCTCGAAAGGGACGGGAAAATGATTTCGTACTTCAGGCTAAAGAGCTTATCAAGGTTTATATCACCTTGAAAACGTAACTTTAAGGTGCACAATTTTCGAAATTTCGGGGCTCTCCGAGTATTTAATCCCAGTGGTGAGCTTCTCCATAAAGACGTTTCAAGATCCACCCGTGCATATTGGGGATAAATTTTGTCACATTCAATAAGGAAGGAAAGATCGAAAATTTTAAATGATAATTTGAGGCAATCGTCAAATATTTTCTCCCACCGTAAACCAGTTATCGATAAATTGATCCATACTTTATGCCAAAGTACTGGACTTAAATGGTAATATTCATGTTCAAGAATATGGGAAAATAACCATAACACTCAATATTTAAATATGGTAAAGCATTCATTTCTCACTGAAGTCCATAAAAATATTCAATATCCCTGAGCGATTCGTCAGCTCGTGTCATACATGTTAATATACATGGAGAATGTTAACTCATTTAATACAAATTTCAGACTCCGTTCTGATGAGAATTGGGAATATCGTTTTGGGCTTCATAAATGAAACTTACGCTGAACCGAAAATAAACCAGTGATAAACACTCGCAACATTAGTGAAGCCAATACTATTCCAACGAATTAAATATTAAATCTCGTTTATGACAGAGCGTACACCAATTGTAACGTAATACAAATTGATAGCTCAAATCATCATTATTTTTTATCATTTGGCGATGAGTGGTGAATACTTCTGAGAAGAAAGGGATGAATGAATCCATGGATCAATTTATCCAATTTTCTTTTCATGCAATAATCTATACAGAGAGTTCAATCCTCTAAATGCAATTCAGTATTAGTCAACACTGTCACACAAAGGGCAGTTGACAGGAGCACAATTTTGAAGTCTATGAATAAGTCTCCTTCACAAGAAATTTTTCACTAAAAAAATGAAAGCACTTTTGAAAATATGAAAACAAAAATGTAAAGTCATTGCAATTATGCTTGCTACGGCAGCAATATCATCGCAGTTTTATCGTTACAACAGCATATATTTCACTTTTAAATGGTTGATAAAACGCAATTGTTTTATATTAAAGTTCAAAATTTCGTAGACATACATAAATACTTCATTAAAAAGCAAGCTTTAGGTACGAGTAAGCTTTTACAGAAGTATAAATTAATTAGCTGGCGAAAGCAACGTAGAAACTGGATTGATATATATAAAAGAGAAATAGGTATGTTAAAGAAATAACGCGAATGAACATATTAAATGATTTTTTAGGCATGCCATCAATTCCACATGGCTTTTAATTTGAGCTAATTACTTTCCGAATGCCTTAAAAAAGGAAATCTCTACCATTTTTAAATTTGAATCAATAAGTTAGGTACAGCATTGAAAGTTTAAAATGGGACAATAAACCAAAATACTTTTTCCTCCATCTGAGGCCACATGCTTCTGATTACAGATAGTATGGGAGTCAGCGATTATTAAACATCCGCTTTTTCTATGGACGGAAACTCAGCGTCTCCATGAGGGGTGTACATCATTTAAATAATGCGAGTCTAAATCAAAATATGACGAGATTATTTTTGCATCTCCTGCTATCATTTGATGAATTTAATATTTCATACGTCAAGAGGCATGCCTATAATCTCTAATATAATAAGAAATCTCTCGATATCCCACGCACGAATCATAGGCCCTCTCTCCTTCATACAATCTTTTGCAAACCCTCGAGTTTCACTGGTATCACTCCACCGTCATTCATCATCTGACCCTGACCACGCCAGGGGGGCCAACTAATCTCTTACGCGTATTGTCATCATCGATCAGTTCCCTCTTTATCATTAAAAATTCATCACCGACATGACATTTTCTCTTGACATTCCTACCCACTTCACCAGCACACGACTCACTCTCCGCTATCTTTCGACACTCCCCTCTTTACCCATTAATTCCCAATTATGTACCAGATGAATGGTGGCTCATGCACACGCCAAAGCCACGCTGTTTAGCGACTTTATGATGATGAATCGTGTTTGCGGACAGTTTTACACGTAACGCAAGTGCCGCCGAAACGCGCGCACTCCTACTGCGCATGTGCGAGGAAAGATCCGCTTAGCAAGTTTCCGCTTTGACCTATAGATGGCAGCTGCGTACCGCTTTGCCCTAGAGCGGATGGCTCAAAATTCAATTAGCTGACGGGAAATCGAAGATTAAAATTAATTTGCACAATTATTGATTTCTCGAGGATATGAAGTCACAGGTAACCTCGCGTTAAGGCAATAAGGCGGTGCAATCCCTTCACAATGCATAGCTGTGAACCTTTGAAGCAGACGCAGGAATAAGCAACTCCTAAAATCCAGCGCCTGCGAAAAGTTGATAGTGAGTCTAAACTTTCTGAACTTGAAATGGCTTTTAAGTAGTTATTAATGCCTTAATTCAAGCGCATTGCGACGAGTTATTTCGTAAAATAAGATGTATATACAGCTTTAACTGGAACGGAAACGAAGCACTCGTGATCGCATAAAGTCTGATTGCGAAGGGTGCGCTAGTTTAAACTATTTAGAAGTTTAAATTAAATCATCATTGCAGTTGATCGGTGCTATTAAAACAAGCCATTTCTATGATTCGCCTAAGAGGTAAATTAAAAAAAAAGAGTATCAATTTTTATAATCATCAACTCTCCTCCGCCGTCATCTGATGAGAAAAACAATAATTTTAAAAATTAATTAATATTAAGATAGCAGATTTTTTTGCGAATCTAAGTGCAAATTTGCCGAAGAATAAACTACTTTTTTCCTAGCTACAAATGCAAATTCTCAGAGCAAATATTAACCAAAGAGTTCATGAAAACGCTGAGAGCATTGAAACCTCCACCTTCATTTTTGCCGTGGGAGATTAAAACTATGTGGACTGAGTGCATTAAAATAGATATAAATAAATTATTGACTTCTCATGGGTGTTAAATTTAAGGCAGAATACATGTTTATTCGAAATAAATAACAGGTAAATAAATGCCGGACACAAAATCAGCCATGACGTCATTACGGATCACGTGATCTGGATTTTTCCATTTTTATTTAGGTAAAAAAAGAAACCATAGAAACCATATTTCCATGAAAATAGAAACCTCAGTTGGAAAAAAAATAATTTAGACATTTAATGTTGAGGCATTACTTCTCGTAACCTTAAAAATGAAACAATGAGATCAAAACAGAGACAAAGATCAAAATGGAAATCGTTGCTAATTATACTATCGATCATAAAATATAGCACAAAGATGAACCTCGGTTATGCAAAATGTATTCATGAATATTTCAATGTCAAAAATACGTCGATGAACACTAGAAGGACGGCAGGGGTCATTTGACCCATTTTCAGAATTCAAATTTATTTTTCTCTTATTAAAATATTTTTTTAAATTTTGAAACTTTTTGACTTTGTTCATTTTTGTCTATATTTTGATAAATTAGTGAAAATTCAGCAACAATGTTTTGTTTTACATTTTTATGACGTGTTATACCTAGAAGGACGGCTGGGGGTCATTTCACCTAGAACTGGTTTTCGCGCTATTTTCTTGCCCGTGGGCACTTAAGTGCCATGTGTATCATATAATCAGCAAGAGGCTAGTGTAGTTGATGATTTGCTTCATTTTGAATCTAGAAGTACCCGGTTCAATGCCAGTTTCATCCCAAGTGCTCCTATCTGTATTCGAAAACCTAGGCATAGCGACTCGTTGTGTACAATCTTTCGATATTTTTTGGGCAGCAAAGGGAAATAAAACCTTTTCAATCCTTGATTTGCGTAAATTCATGTAATTATGACATTTTTATTTTGTTTTATTTATTGTTCAATGGTTATTGTATTACCCACACCGGAATATCGTCACGTATCCCAAGAATTGTTTTCCGTCGTCCAAGATTCCGAGCTCTTAGAGACATTATTTTTAATATCGACTCACCAGGTTTACGAATAACTTTCATTTTTCTGGCCTGACGGAACTGTCACTTGACCTAGCCCCTTTTCCGTGTGTCCATCATGAGTGCCGCCTGACCCCGTCGAGGTTTGGGGCGGGTTGACTGCACGCTGCGTCCTGGAGAAAAATCCTCTCTTTTTGAGAGGGCGGAGGAATTGGGTGGACTGTAAAATTCTACTGTAAATCCTTCCCTTGGAATCCGCACGTAGGTCGGAGAAGAAGCATTACTGTAAGTTCCTGGAAGATACGAATCAGGATAAGGTTGGCGGTTGAGTCCCTGCCTTTCGAACGGCAATTAGCGTTACTTCTGAAAATTTAGTCTTTTTGTGTGAATTTCTAATGCTCCAGCTCTCTATACCTCCAATGCAACTAGAGAAGATTCTACCATAACGCGCTTTCATTTGTAGATTTTTTTGCACGCATATCAGTAGCGAGTTGAGGAAGAAAGTAAGAAGTCGAGAAATATATCAAGAGAAGAGAATCGTCGCGATTCAAATAGCTGTAGGGAATATTGAAGATCAGCCTGGAAGTGAATCATAAACATCAGTTCAAGGACATTCTGACCAATCCATCAACATCTGCGTGCGATGGAAGCGACGAAGTCCAAGATAGTGAATCCGATGGCGACTTTGGCGTGATAGCAAATGCACAGCTCTATCCAACAAAATGCAGCTGTCCTTTTATGAGGTAAATTCCAAATAAACCAGACAAACTTGGAATCGAGTACTGTGTTTTGACAGATGTGAAATGAAAATACAGCCTAAATGAATTTCCATATTGTGGCAAAGATGATGATTGACCATCAAATCAAATGATGGGGAAATAAATAATTACTAAAGTGACCGTAACATACAAGAATTCAGGAATAAATGTAACTCGTAACAATTATTTTCCATCCATCCAGCTGGCAGGAAGTCATAAAAAAATGGAAAACTTCTCTTGCATGGACGATCTGAAAAAAACAGGCGTGACGCACTAATATCCATGACCCCTAAAATAGCCATGTAATCCATTCAACGCGAGTGTTCCAAAATACCTTAGGCCATACTCTTACGTAGAATCAGGCAAACTAAAAAAATAATGTACTTTCACTCAGCAGCATGATCTCAGACGACACTATTTCCGAAATGAATAAAAGAATACCAGAGACCATCCTATTTCATAATAAAAACAAAGATATGATGGATAGCATGTATCAATTTATTTACACGTCTCCAAATCCAACAGCCATATCTCCACGGGCACAAAAAAGAAAAAGGTGCCAAATACCATCAAATTGAATCATTGCACCAATTTCCTTTCCATTTTCCAAATTCCTTTTCATGTGCAAATGGCTGGTGTCCTAACACCCCCTACCACACGCTTTTAAGCGGCTTGCGGGTTAGTGTGTAAATTTAGATGTAGATGAATAAATCGTCCAATGAACGCATTCAGCGCAAAAAAATATTTTGTGGAAACAGCGATGAAAAAATACTGTCTGTCTGAGATTTACAACAAAGTAATAAGTTTTAAAAATTTTAGTGCAAATTTTGTAAACCCAGTACTCCTATTGTTTAAACATGTAACACAACTTTTGTATTGAGTGTATATATTTTCATTATTTGATTTGCAATCGACTACTACGTACGGTTTTAGTCATGATTCTTTAAAATAATTGTTATTAACTTTTGACGATGGAAATAATATTTAATAATGTTAAATAGTGTTTTTAATGAACTGATTCAACAATTAATGCGATTAAACTGCATATTGGTTGAAAATTAGGCGTTTTATTTCAAAATACATTTTAGGGGTCAAATGACCCCTAGCCGTCCTTCTAGGTAGCGCGAAACTCCCGTCCTCCTAGTGTTAAAGCTGGTTCATTGTATATTTTAAAGTTATAAAAATATATGGGCTCTGCAGGTGCAGGTATTGTAATTGCGCTCCATGTTTACAGTTATATGAAAATAGAACTGTACATTCAGCAATTAAAAAAAAGGAATATAAGTTATTCCACACGAGCACCTTAATTCTTCCCCCTTTCTATCACGATCTCCTTAATAAGCCGGAAATATTCATGAGCGTTTTATCTATCCCAAGCATCCGTCCCGTTCACCACCTACTTAGCGAACTAATTCATGAAAGGCTTTAAAATGAGGACCCATTTATTCACACACAGTGAGCTTACCGTGAAAAGGCAAAGATTGACTTTTTTTTAATCCCTATTTTAAAGTGACTTATAGTTTGGCCGGTAACAGCCTTATTCGGACACCTTTAATTTTCCTAAATGCCGAAAACTGTTAAATCGGTACCCGCTAATCCCTTCTTTATACGCTTTGATGTAGTTTTATGTCCATTGGGCCCTCTTAACCAGCTTACACTGACGTTTAAGGGTTCAAAAATAAATTTCTCTCTCCGTTATAAATTACAATATTGCACAGATAGTACATGGAGCATTAAAATACTCATTATCACGAGTGTTTAGTCAAATGAAACAAAAAGCTAAGCCATATCAAATAGTAGCATAATTAGTGTCGTTCCAAAGCATTTTTATTGTTTTGTAAAGGTTTCATTAATGAATCAGCGCTGTCAACTTAAGTGACAAATAAGCAATGTAATTAAGTTAATTTCGGTGATAACGGAACTTGTGTATTGACTTCGGCTTGGAAAATTAAAACTTTGTGGATTATTTCGAGGCAATTAACTGTATGAGATTGTGGGATTCTTCTCAATATTAGATAGATCATTTTATCATCTTTATCACTAATCTTTTAGTATGCGTAACGTTTGTTGTACCGTGTGGTTTACATGTGAGAATACCATTGCATGCTGGTGATTGATCGCCCCCCGCTAAACACTCTAGAGGTGGCTCGCAGGGTATAATGCAGATGTAGATGTAGATTTTCTCTGGCGATACCACTTATAACCCTGTTTCTTTTTGTTATTCCTATCATTGTGTTAAATCGTTTAATTTGCACACTAGTTGCTTCGCTAAATTTTCATGTGGACATGCTAAGTTTTTCCGGCAATAAAACTTTATGGGGTAAATTTGTGAGAGAAAATAGTTAACGTTAGAAAATTTAAATGTAAGAAATTCTTAATTAACAGTTAAGTCTACATCTAATTATAGTTATCTATTTACATATCATTTAAATAATATCATCCATGTTGTTTTACATAATGAGTACAGCAGTGCTAAGTACGGTAAGACTTGAAAACTGGAAAAAGGGCTGTTTTCTATGAGTAGGTACCTAAAGAGAAAAACTTGTTCACGAGGAGATTCCTATGAACTTATCACTTCTTTCTGTAACAGTTCCCCTCCATCATCAAAAATTCAAAACGTTGACCGAGCACCACCACTGAAAATATTTCCATATTTTACTTGCTACCCAGCTACCAAACCTAGCCGCGACCCCTCTTCTGGTTTAAGGCATGGATGAGAAAGACTTGTTCTGTTCGATCTAAGCTGTAGCCTCATGTTAATAGCAATGAGTCACTGAAACAAATAAAGTTCGAGGAAAAATAAACCATTATGCGTTGAGTAGGAAATAAGAAAAAATAAGGTAAGTACTAAGTTTTATTCTATCCCTACCACCTGAAAATAACCACGAATTAAGCCCGTCAATGATTAATTTTCTTTGAGATATGGCTTTGATTGTTTGGGTATCAATCTTATTTCCTACTTCCTCGGTAAGCACCTAAACTTTCAAAAATTTCCTTCCAACTGCCTTCGTTATGCAATCCTTTCTTTTTCTCTTCCTAAGCTCCAACTAAATCCGTGTTTTCACGATGTCTCTACACGCAAGTACGTGACTGGACTAATGCATGGGGGGATACATTAAATTGGAACTGGGGCTATTTCCTGAGCATGCATCCATGCCTTTACACAATTTTGGGTTTTCAGGCGGGGCAATTTTAACCAGGGTATGAACATGTCCACGCGATGGTAAATTCATCTCGTAAACACGCCTTAACTTATGAATGTACTTCGATGATAATTTTTCAAAGCTAAAAAACACAACAGTGGGTCGTTTACTGGTATGTGGGGTTGTTGTTTCCCTTTAATCTCTGTCGCCATGTATAGCTACCATTTTACTCTAAAAATGATGAGTTTGCACTCCCTGGGTTTATAATTCCTACGTATACACTTGGCGGGAGATCGTCGTCGATATTTCCCCATATAACAATGTCACTATGTAAGTTCTATTAGAACCAGCCCATTCATATGATTCCATCCCCTCCCTCTGTGTTATCTCTTTAAAGAATCATGCCAAGTGTGCCAAGGCCAAGTTTCAAGTGTCTATCAAAACGACTGCATGAAAGTGATACAAAAAATTGTTGAAAAAAAACAAGAAGGAAGCAATGCGCAGGATATCATGTGAAAAGGAAAATCAATAATCTTCTCGCAGTTCATTTTCATGCCATTCAGTAACTTAAATTACTCATTTAACACAACATATTGACATACATGGTGGTATTATTTTCTGTAAAGAAGTAAAGGGGTTCATCAGAGATTAAAATGTAAAAATGTAAAGGGTAGATATGTTTTATTTCTGATTTTCCAACAAACTTTTAGATCAACGAGAGTGCATCCACGCTAAATCATTCATCTTTTAACAGCTTATGCCCTCTTTTATAATGGCATCCATATTAAATAACAAGAAAAATATAAAAATGATGGAAAAAACGAAGCAACGAAATAGATAACTCAGAAAGCGAATTGTTGTAACAAATGTGAATGCCAGAATCGGGGTAGAAAGGTTAGCAAAAACAGATAATTTGTGATATCATTAAAAAACTGAAACCAAACTGAAAAGTATTAAATGTAAGGGACATGGATGGAATAAAACGGCAGGTACAACGATAAGAAAGAAGAATCAAAAACCCCATTATGAATCAGGATTCGTAATTGATCCGAATCCGTAATCCCATTTGATTCTAAAACGAAGGCCACGAATATTTTTTGCAACACATTCACCGGTAAACAAAAGATACTTTAATATTGTGGGACACCAATTTTACGAAAGCGTCATCGTATTAGACAACATAAATCCTATTTATAAATATGCAAATTGATTTTTGAAGATTTGACTCTTCCAATTTTTGCTTTTCTTAATGTGTTGTAGATACAACTCCCCTACATAAGGTTAAAAAAATTGTCAGGGGAAATCTTTTTTTAATATGAAGGAAAAATATTTTTGAGTAAAGGTGTAACGCTAGCCTCCCGCTGTAGCTGCGTCTGGCTTTTCAAATTATTCGACATATCTACATTATTATGGGAGATAAAATTTCATTTAATGACTCATTTAAAATGCCTTGACTTGAGATAGATAGTTAATACGTAATTATTAAAAAGTTAAACGAATTACTAAATTTAAGTTAGAAATAGAATAGAACAAGTTAGAAATTTTTAGTATGAAAGTATCCCTGCGATTTCCCTCATTTCATCTTGCTATCTCATTTTCTCGCACTCCCTTGATTAGGATCTGAGATACATCCTCACATGCATTGCACCCAATAGTCACTGCTCACCCTCCCGCATTCTGTTACGTCTTCTTTATTTATTTTATTCCTTACATGAAATATTACCCTTACCCAATTAATTCAACGTATTGAGGATGGTTTCATCCACAACACATGAAACAATGAGAAAAATTGAAGGGAGATATGATGTTTAATGCAATGTGACATTGTTGAAATTGCAGTTTCACAACTTTGAAATATATTTTCAACCGTAACACGCATTGCAAAAATCGTGTGGAAATCCCGAATGTAACCAAGGAACAAACAACCGGTCGCATCCGAGTGGAATGACCCTATTAGCTACGTTTCTATTCGCCCATTGCATTTCTTTGGTTCATTTCTCTATAATTTGCAGAGTTTCGTGCAATCACTGATGTTTCTTTACATATTTATGAATATAGATCCTAGCTATTTCCAGCTAAGATGTTGTATCCGGAATGCATGCATTTGAGAGTTATAATACGCAATTTATTGTTTTATTGATTCATGCGCGAGATAAGACCTTAAAATTCACCGTAAGTTGACTTGGGAACAGTTCTCAAAACAAAATGCGATAAACTAATCATTTGGAGTGTGCTAAACCGACGATAGTCCGGGGCCTGAAGTCTATGCATCTCTGGCTATAACGCAAATGACGAGGCGGTCATGAAACGGACGCCTCGGGAGCCATCTCCTGCCTTAGGGCGTTAACCATTTGCTGGCAATAAAAGGATATTTACGACACGGTGGCCTCATCGGCAGGAAGAAATTTATGGCGTAAATTTTTAACTACTTACACCGGTTTAGGAGATAAATAAAAACACATACACTTATATTATGATAATTACTTTCCAAGATAAAACCAATTATTATTTAAATTCATTTTTTTCACCTCCGATGTGAAACTACAAACTGTTTAACTATTTAGCCTCAGGTTTTTGATATTTCATTCACAAAAGAATTTGCCTTCACTTCCCAAAACGCGCTGTTACGTCTGTAGGGTTTAGTTTACTGAGTCTATTCATTTCCCTCTCGATTTTTATCAAACCAGACGATAATACGCAATTAGCAAGGGGCATGCATTTCCACAAAACAACATGGAAAATAAATATGATTAATTTTCCTATTCGTTGGTAGAAAATTACGATATTAATGTCAGAAATAAACTTCGGAAATTTAAAATAATAAGAAACGATATCCTGCGTAACATTCTCAGACGAAAAATAATGCTCACATTTCACACAAACTTACGTTAAATGACTGCAGCTTCCTGATGATCCCATTCGGTTACATTTTATGGGAAGTTACAGCGTTCTTTCACCCTATTACAGCCAAACAAAACTTTTCTTTCCTCCATTCTGCATTCGATTACAATAAATTCTAAAAAAAAAAACGCAGCGACCTCCAGAAAAATACTCAATATCTGGCGCAGGCATGACAAGACATCGAGGGAACCAGCTTCAATTGAGCAATAGAGGAAGAATACTAGAGAAGGTCGCTTCCACTTCCCAGACAGATAAACGTCGCGCGGGGAACAGGAAGGTGGGAACTCCAATTTGACCTTATTCGAAGGTGGAACACAAAGGCCTTTTTGGCAATAAATTGCGAAGGCATTTCCCTTTGCCGTTACTCACAGATTCATACACAGCGGCAATGCAGAACCAGTGACGACGTCGCTCCCTCCTTCTAATGATACCTTAGCGGATAAGGAAAAAAAAGAGCCGATGGAGCAGGAGAACAGACACCCGTACAGTTTAAGAGCGGCGGCGGTATGGTTAACCGCCGGGTCGGAACGGGTCGCCACCCACCCAACTAGGTACCTCCCGAGAGCGGATGGGCGAATGAATGGGATTTATGAAACTGCCACAGAATCATCCGAGAACAATTCCTCAATGGATTCAAAGACTCCGGGCCCCCGCTCCCCAGACCCACACCTGAATTCCTCTCGGCGCCCTTCACAATGAAGCGAGGAATGAGCGTAGGCGTGAGAACAGCTCCGCACTTCCAAAAGGGACCCGAATTTCTCCTCCCGACGTGCAGATTATCGCCTCTCTCGGAGGAGAGGAAGCGCACCGATGGGACTGGAATGCCGGGAGCCAAATTGCAAAGCGGCGAGCATATTAATGGCTCTCTCGTTGTAAAAGTGGATAAGGGCCAATAGCTGAGGATAAGCGCTCATGGGCGCGTACGGAGGAGCGTAATTCATTGCCGGCTCTTAAAGGTTAACCTCAAAATATGCGATTTGACGCAGATGCGAAGATAGAATAATCCAAGCACTCATGCGAATGAATTCAAACTAGCGGGATTTCTAAGCCAGATATCGTAACATTTAAAGATGGTTTACGTTCATATAGATGTATAAGGGAAATGAATTTGGTGATTTTAGCATATGATCATACTGTGTGCAAAAATCTCTGTTCTTACGGAGTGGCACTAAACGCTTGTGATATCTTATATCTTTCCCGGCTAAAGCATTGGCAGTATTTTCACAGCACAAACCTACCAATCACGAAATGTGATATTAACGTACAATCTTTTATACTCCGACGGCAATTACCGAAAAACAGCGATATCGTGTAAAATAATTACACCAAGACTATTAAATTTTCCTTAAAATCGTATTGCTCACTTACGTACATCCAGTCTTATACAAGGTTCTAAACTATATTTTAATGGAATTTACTGGCTTTCTTTGTTGAAAACTTTTACACTGAACTTTTGTTACGAAATACGCTTCTTTATGCATATGCTTTATGCATAAAATACCTAGATATTGGATACACATGTAATACTAAAAAATAGAATATTAACTGAAGAATGTTGAACACAAGTTCGACAATTATGGATTTACTATTTATATTTGAAGTTACGAATCATAGATGATTCAAATATATATATTAAATGAAAAACCTTCCATAACAGCTACTCAATTAAAATTTTTTAAAGTATAACGTTAACACTCAAAATCCTCTTAATACCGGACTCAAACTGAGATCCTTTGGTTAAATAAAGCTCAACAATGATGCGGACAATGAAAAGGATTGTGGGCAAGAATATAACGTAATCTAGTTTGCTGTGAAAATCACATATTGTCACACATTTACAGTAAATACTTTAGCGAATCATTAATGGTCACGCACCTTCGATGAGATTTAATTTTAACCGGTATTTTCATTGAACCAGATAGATAGCTCTTTATAACCCATATAAACGTTTAACTGTAAAACTTCACTCGAGATAAGATCCACCCAATAACTGCAACAATCGACATTTAAATATCTCAATCAGTTAATCTGCATGCATATTCCAGCCACTGTTTTTGGAGAACTATGTAATTTAATTAATTAAACCTAAAGTCAATCTACCGTGACTTGCTCCAGAGCTTAAATCACAGAGATAACTCGCGACATTAAAAATTATGGATTCTTTCGCGAGCGGCAAAGCCTCGAAGCCATCGATTAACTCTCATCCCTCGCCTCACTAAAAAAAAAAATTAGCAAACCACGGAGGCGCAGCAATAAAAATGGGTAGTAAAAACATTTTGCAAAGAGAATGGATTTTACCGGGTTTTACTACTGAAAGAATAAAGTACTTCAACTTTTCTAGCTATTCACGAGCAAGCCTCGTTTATTATTGTTGGTTTGTACTAAATAACGAAATCTATATTCTTAGTTCTTGATAACAGTAAAACAGTCTTTCCATTGCTAAAAGTCCATTGCAATTTGGTAATGGACGTATTCATCGGTATATTTTACGCATAATAATTCTCGAGAAGAGCTGCTAAGGCAGGCAAATCATCAATTAGCCTCCATATATAATTGCAGACACAAGTCTGTAACTTATTACTAAGTGGGCTGCAACAGGTAAAAAGGCCAAGCAATAAGAAAAACGTGAAATAATTCATCATTTCAACGAAAGGTGCTAGCTAACGTAAGAACTATGGAATAGCGGCTAATAGGAAAATTAGACGTGCTGCAAAAACTACCAGGCCAAACGATTAACTTTATGCTGCAAAGGAAAATTGTCTATTCAGTCTAAAAACTGTTATTCCGTAACTGATGTTGACAAAATAAGCTTATGCCCTACAAAGGTAATTACAAATGTCGACTATATAAAGTGTGGCAATATTTCCTTTTAAAACTCATTCTACAGCGTTTTTTATTCCTTCAGAATTTAAGAGGGACAATTAAAACAGCTTTTCCTTGAGATCCAGAAATACTTCTGTGAATAGCGGCGAATGTAGAACACTAGTCCCTGCTGCAGATTTACTTTCAATGTGGCTTTCGAGGGATCACTCCTGATATATCCTTTTAACATTCCGAAAAGTTTGAATTATATTTTTTTTACAAATAATGACTTTTTCATTTAGAAATCTCAAATGATTATGAATGCAGAAGAAATATGAGTGATAGATAAAACAGGGCTAAAATATTCAAATTTGGGCACACATTATTCACCTTAATGCTAGTAAATTTTATGGATATAAATACGGTTTTTATTTTAAAGACACAAAAATCTCGGCACTAAGAACCTAACGTCTTCTTACTGCAATTACTTCACTGCTTATATCAGTTAAAAAGGATAGGGAAATATAGAGTAGATAGGTTCATGAAAAAGGTCAAGTTAAGATACAGGAACGTAAGTATTCTTTCTCGATTTATTCTTGAAAGCCGGGAATGTGAAGGATATATTTGGCACCTATTATGGAAATAAGATTTTGATGCCATTGTAATATAAGTAAGACCAGGGAAAGAAAATAAAACCGATGGAAGTCCCATCGCGTTACTGGAAGTATGTTGTATTTATTCATGCATTTCCTAGGTAGACAGGTCTTTCACGTTAGAGTAATGCCTAAAAAAGTGATCCCCGGTTTATTTAATGCCAATAAAAATCTCCATTACATGGCCGTAAAAACGCACTCCATCCTCCAGCCGACAGCCTAAGTTCTTCGCGTCGCGTACAAAGAATGGATGCTACTTTTTTTACGGCCATTTCTTTCCTCCACCCAAAATTCCTCGCTCCCCGGAAAACGTATTCTTATATTACATCAAGCCATATCTTCTTTCCAATTCTTTTCTCTTTTACTGCCAGCAGCACATTCTGCCTGTAATCCTATGGGCATTGCAGATTCCCAGAGCAAGTAGCTAAGAATAATCGAAACGAGATATTTCTGAGCCCATAAATCATTTTAAACATGAACTTCCTGTTTCAGATTATAGGGCATATCTTTGATGAACTCATAAATGCGTGATTTATATTATGCACAATGACGATCACGCCGTCTGCTACGAAAAATTACACTGAAAAAATAAGGATAACTTGCTGATGTTTCTGAATATTTTTTCCACCGCATTTATCTATAACCAATTCGCATACATCCCCTGGGATTTTAATCGACCATCCAATTTAAATTGACCCATTTTCAGATTAATAAAATGTACAAGCTAGAAAAGTATCCCTAAGGCGATTTACAATGGAAAAAACTTTCTAAACAGCCACCAGATAGCAGTTGCTATCAAGTAAACTATCTGGCCAAAAACTTACAAAAAAACTCGTAAGATAGCAGCAGGATCAACTGATATATATCAAGGTCAGTAAAAGTCTTTTACTGACCTTGATATATATCACTATGCATCATCGCACCGGTACGCTTGCGGTGTTTGTGTCCAGCTTCAGGCCGTGTGCCAGTACGCTTGTGGATGTGAATGGGATAATAATAGGCGGGATAGTGATTTATGACCCCATGATTGCCTGCTGATGATAAAAGTAAACCCTCTGGATTAAGAACACTTGATGATATCACTGAATATTAAATTTTTAAACTTAACATTCGTTTTTCAAATTATGCTCCAAGCTGCACATCTCCGGAAATTTCAGTCATTTCGCAGCAGTTCGACGTCGGATGGAAATTTTTGTGAAATATGACTTTTAAATATAGGTAGTATTTTTGAAGCACTGCAGGAGCAAGTGACTTTGTACGCAGTCACGCGCACGGGTGCGAAGCTAAACACACCAACGGATGGAGTTGGCCATAAATTTATTTATTTACGAGGCTGAGTCAAAATTTTTTCATGGCGAACTTCATCCGTTGGTGTATTTAACTTTGCACCCGTGCGCGTGACTGCGTACAAAGTCACTTGTTCCTGCAGTGCATTGAAATTCGTCGTCGCAGACCAGTGACAAAATAAAGGTTTTTCACCCCGACAGTGGCTCAGTAAGCATGACCCACGCAACGTGTGCCACAGTGTGAACTCAACATCTTGTTCAGTAAAACCCACCCCGAAGTTCACTATGAGAAAATGGCTTGGTGGAGCAACTGGCTAACGCACTTGACCAGCAATCGGGAGATCTGGGTTCGGATCCCGGCTAAATCAAAATGTTTTCATGGCGAACTTCATCCGTTGGTGTATTTAATAGTGTTTTTGTCTTAGGAGGCAACAGATATTTATTAATCTAAAGTAATATATTACTGATCTTAAACGATAAGAGACTTCGAAGCATTAAAAGTGGTGTAAGTGATAATTACTGATTCCTAAGATCCCAAATTATTAACCGGTTCATAAAATAGTTGGACCATGTTGAACGGAAGTATAGGTAAGTATTGACCTCGTGGCAGTGGAAACCACATAATAATGTCATCTTATAATGTTACTTTCTTCATTACATTGTTACGGATACCACTGGCCCATGATTGATCCAAAAGCGATTTAAAAATTGGTTTACCCGACGCATTGTTTAGAAGCGTTTGTTTTAGAACTTCTTTGTAATCATATTTTTTACATCTAAGCCATAAAACATAACAATAGCGTTCATAATTACGCTATTGCGGTTAATTTTTAACGCGATTCATGAATGATTCTTTAAACTGCATTGAATATCTATAAAGCTAACTCGGTAGCATATACATTTTTTTCTCTTCCTTTTTCAAGGGATACAACAAGATGAACACGTGAGCTAATTTCTACATTAATATGTACATAATAAAGAAAACCCTCGAGTCATACTGATAGACCATTCCGTTGAACGGCATCGGAGTAGGGGTGACCTCGGTGATGACGACCTTAGGGTCTGTGATTGTTGTAGTCAGCAATTTTTTTTATATCTAAGAAGACTAAATTTTTATTAGGAATGATATTCAAATTCCGAATTCGCTTATCATGAAGTACCTACCGTTCATCATTAATCCTAAAGAAATAGAGGAATGAGGAACATATTGGTATATGTAAGTCAATTTTTGTCGATCCATGGCAACCGAATCTACCTAAAAACACAATGGTGTAAGACATAGTTACCTGGGACTGCCAGGTGGCAGCACACACTGGGAGAGCTTAGCATAGTTCTAACTTCCTTGCGAATCATATAGAAGTGAGTCTGTCGTATATTTTGTAACTAAGCGGCTGACGCTGACTGCTGAATCACAACATTGCATAATGAAACCCAATAGTGAAGTACTGTTAATTCTATTGACAATACCGGTACAATAATGATACCAATGAAGATTAGTATTATAATCCTGAGAACAATGACGAACGCATAGGTTCAATTTTTAAAACATCTTTGAGTTTTGACTCATACTAATTTTTTCCCCCTCCACAAATAAATATTAGCACAACTGAGCCAAAATAGGAATCGAGGCTTCAAAAAATGAAAGCATTAAAATCACCACCACCCAGCGACCCTACTCACCTCCTTGGGTGCGGGGCCACAGGCCATGAGCGCCGGGAGCGCAGCACGATGGCCGTCCTCGTGTTGGTGCTCAGCTGGTGCGGGGAGCCGAACTGCGGCGCCGAGGTGCGCTTCTTCTTGCACCAAGGACGCCGGGAACCGCCCCACAGGTGGGTGCCCGAGTGTGCGGTGGAGGCCGGGTGCGAGACGGCCACGGAGGCGGCCGGCCCGTGGATCCCGAGCCACGGCCGCTTCGAAGACGTGCTCATCCACGTCACGCGTGCTCCTTCCAGCAGCTCCGTCCGAAGCTTCTCGATGTCCATCTTCTCCGGACCGCCGATGTGCAGGACGGTCTCTCCCTCCTCGTCGCTGTCGCCCCAGTTGGCCCGGGGCGACCGACCCCGGATGGAAGCCTCGCAACCCTCGTCCACCTTGATCTCCACGGAGGCGCGCCCCTCGTCCCCAGAGCCGGCCCCCAGACCGCCCCCGCTCTCCGCCCCCGTCCTGTCTCCCCAGGAGCCCCCGCCCCACGAGGAGCCCCCGGTCCCGCCCTCGTCGTCCGAGCACCCCTCCATCTCCTCCTCCTTGAGGTCCTCCAGCTTCTCCACCACAACCACACCGCGTCCCATCGGGTCATCCTCGTCGTCGAAGATCTCCTGCGTCTTGCCCTTCATGAGACGCCTTCCCCTCAGCCTGCTGAAGTCATCGTCTTCCTCCGGGAGTTCCTCCAAGTCTTCCAGCTCTACAGCCTCCTTGGACCGTACTAAAGACCGTCGCTCGACTTTGACGACGACCACCTCCTCGCCCCTGCTGCGGTTGACCTCGACGACGCTGTCCGAGAGGACTAAGGAGTCTTTAATGGTCGTGGTCGCCACTTCTCCCGATTGCGTCACCGCCACTACCGTTCCGGAGGGTCCGTCAGGGCTGCCGTTGCCCCCGAAGTCCGCGTCGTCCTCAGCCCCCACTAAGGGGGCCGTGGCGGGGGTGGCCTCCCCGTTCGCCGCCTCCACGGCACCTGCAGCCGCCGCCGCCGCTGCGGCTTCCCCATCTTCGCGGTCTTCCTCCACGAGGGCTTCCTCCACCCACTCGACGGCCTCCCCGAAGACGGATAGCATCCGACGGAAGACCTTAAGGGTCCTCCATGCTAGAGGTCTCCAGTTGGACCCCCGCCGCTTCTTCTTCAGCCTGGCCTTCCGCGATCCCCCCTCCCCCGCCGCCTCCTCTTCCTCCTCATCCACCTCCACACGATCCTTGTCCACGTCCTCCTCCCCCGCCCTCCTCCCCCTCCCCTCGCATTTTTCGCTCTTCACTTCTTCGCTGACAATTCGCTCATCCTTACCCCCCCTTCCACCCTCCTCTCTCTTCCCCCCTCCACCATCCCCCCTAGTTCCTCCGCCTCCCTCCCCCTCTTCCTCCTCTTTATCCTCCGAGTGATCGCTACCGAGTCCGGCGCAAGAGTCTCGACCGAGGAGGCAACATGAGGAGTTTCCGGTGCGCCATTTCGTCAACGCATTTGCCTTGTGAGTCACCGTGTTACCTATCTTTGCCTCTTTACCACGAAAACGGGCGAGGAAAAATGCTCTACAGCGTGGCTGGATGGATTCAGCGCGGTAACTTGACTCTTCCGAGCACTCTTGATTTCTATGTACGAAAATACCTTGTCGCTCACAGCTCAAATGTATCCATGCCCCGTTTCAACACACTTTGATAGCGTTTTCTCATCGCAGGGAACTCTACCTTCCGAATATACCTTGGGGCCAAACTGTGAAGTATTTTGATTTTTCTGGATGAACTGATTACTAATGTAGGACGATGTTTTTACACTCGCGCAGCATTACACAATGTTTATATAATTTAAACTCACAGCTTCTTCATCAAATGACACGTTAAATGCAACAAGACGCTGGTAGCACTCAGACTGAGATTCAGCGAAGTAACTAGATTTTTTTGGGTTCCACAAAATTCTGGTTCTGGACAAATCTGCACTCACCAAACATTTAATATTTCCACCATGTAAATCACGCTCTGCAAGCTATTTCACCAGAGAGCACAATGAAATCTTCATAAAGCATGGAGCAACCAGGATTAGGAGGCTTTTAGCAATTTAGAAAACCAATTACAATTACAAGCGCGCGAAAGATGAGTTCACTCGCAGAGTGACTGCGGAGGACGGAAGATTGAGGCAGAATCTAAGCGTATGCAGTATAAATTCATTTAAAAAATATACACGGTTCCCTCAGGCCCATGCAACAGGAGATGCGTAAAAATAGCAGCAATTGCGATCGCTTTTAGGAGGTAAAACACGTATTTATGGTCACATTTGATTTTGTTTTTCTTCTTCTCCCTTTTATTTTTGGGAAGGACGGTCAAGGAAGTTTCTTCAACAAATAGGAATTATGTCACTCGCAAAATATACATGTACAAGTATTATATTTGACTTTTCTTCGTGAGTGCGTGCGCATATTTTTTAAATATTAATATTAGCTCACTTTGGTTCCTGGATTTAATTCTTCGGGAGAATTTATCTGCTGGGTTCCTGAAAAAATAGACGAAGGAATGGTCGTGACTCTGCTAGGGGGGTGTCGGGAGGGATATTTTTGAAACGTGCCCGGCCGGTTCATAAATCCAGCGACAATTCTCCTCCTCCTTGTCTCTATGCACAATCTAGTCCTTGTCTTCCTCAGACTCGGGGTGTCGCTAGACGGGGGCAGGGCGCGTGTTCGCCCCGCCTGGTCATGGCAGAGTGGCGTGCCGGGCGCCTACTCTCCTCCGCCTCCCGCCACGCCCTCCGCCGCCTCGCCTTCCTATCCGCAGGCGCCTCCTCCCGGCCTACCGCTCCTCCTCCGGTCCTCGGCATGAGCCTCCACCTCTCCTCCTCCTCCTCCTTCCTCCACCGCCTCCCGGCTTTAAACCGACACACCAGGCCCCGACTCTCAGGGGCGTCACAGCTGCATGGACATCCGAGATGGAAAAAGAGAAAATTCCGCGGTTTTAAAAACGAGTGCAACGACAGAGAGTGGCACACTGCATTAGTGTGCCGTCGGTGTTTTTTGAAAGAGTAGTGCTAGTGAGTGTCTGAATGCATGTGGTTGAACGTGTTTGGTCCCTCGTTTCAAGCCACGAAGAACCAATCGCGAAATTGGAGCAATATGTTCACGGTTCCACGATTGGCTGCCGGTGATCTCCATCTTCAGGACTATGTCAGGACGGCCGGCCTCGGAAGCGCCGGGGTAAAGTCCCCGGCTGCTAACCCATAAGTCGCGGGTTCGAATCCCGCCTGGGTGATTTGACCACCATCCAGGGCATGGATGTATGTGATTGTCAAACAAATTAATTGTAAGAGAGAACTATCTAGTCCTTCATTCGCTTGTGAAATACAGACGACATTAATATTATTATTATGCCATTGCATTCTCTCGCCGAGTCCGCCGGGAATCAAATTTACGTGTCACGTCGAGTCCTCTCACTGCTTGGAGAGAGGTTTTCTGTCCTGAAATTCAAATTATAGTCAACCAAGATGAGCCGTCTTCAAGCAGTAGATGACCACGCGGACATGAGATTGGAAAACTAGATTGTCTTTCCCAATTTGAGCAAGTAAGGAACACAATACCCTTGGAATACTCAATTGAGGATATCAAACATCCCTGTAAAAAACCCATCTAAAAAATGTCTTAGGGGTGACATAATACAAAATATCGGTCACGAAATTAAGTAACAATGGGAAAATACCCCGAATGTAAAAACTTTTATCCCAACCTATTGATACATGTTGAGAACATTATTTGGTAGGTATCCAACGAATAAAGTTATTATAACAGTGTTATTCGCAACAGATATCCTCGTGAAAATTCTTCCAATTTCAGAGTCTGATTGCGCCAGAGAAAGCACCATTACTTTATTCTTCGCTAACCAACCACAAGAGATGGAACTTGCTAATCTGGCAATATATTTTTCACGGTCAATGTTCAGCGCCATGTAAAATTCAAATAAAAGCCTCACCCCTAAATGCAAGTACTATTCCGCCATTTTCTGATTTGGATTAAACAAAAATCAGCAAATCTAGTTAAAAATAATGAAATAAATCAATATTTACGGCGATTACGAAAATGCTCAATCGCTTTACGTGAAGATTTTGTCCAAAACCTGATTTAATTTCAATAAGTTTTGAAACATTTTTTACACACGAATGAAGAACCGCTCACAATTCTTGAAGAGACGCATCATTCTCTCTCCACCAAGCCTTGTCCATAGCCTTGGTCATATATAAATTCTTCAAAACTTGAGTAATTGCCTTTGGTAACATTTTTCTGGAAATTAAATGAATAAACTGTACGTCTTAAAAAATATCGAGGTAAAATTTTCAGCTTTGAAGTAAAGGCAAATATCAAGGGTCTACTCCAAGGGAGTCGGCGATAGTGACACGTGCTATATATTTGGCGTATCATTGCTTACAATGATCCACATCATGAGATGAAGTCTATAAAAGTCTATTTACATGGTGTGTGATTAAAATCCGTGAGTGAACCGCCATGCGTGTGGTCATGAAATAAAAATTAGAAAAATTTATGCTCGCATGATCCCTTGAATGATGGCAGAGTGAATGATTTCATTCGCATGATCATTCACCGCGTATTGCGGCCTTAAGAAACCACAGCCCACTCTGCGCAACAATCAAGATATAGATTTGGTAAGAGTGTCACGGGACTGTCGCCAGGTATTTCTCCCCTTGCTATCGACTAGAATTTAGAGAACTTTCGTTTTTTCCCAACTTGTAACCATGATATTCCCAATCACTCCGCATTAAGTTAGCAAATACTCTTATCAGATGATTAACTTCTATTTCGCAATAAGTTAGCTCAGGTTAAATAGCCGTGAATAAGATTTCACACAGCACAAGTTAGCATGACATGAAATCGTTGGAGAGCGAAATAATTTTATCACGTCATGGACACAAAACCACTCGTCATTCACTGCCATCGCAGAAACGGAGGTTAGCGGTGAAACAATCGGGGAATAATTCCAGGAACTAATTTCTTTCCTTCCCATTGTACACACTCAGTCATCCATTCAGGTTCATGCACACTGCTACTCTCCCACTATTTATTATTCATGCAGCACGGATCGGAAATCCTTTCAGAGCCAAAAGGCAAAAATAGAATCAATGACGAGGCACAACTCCGTTAAACATGGAGCTTTACGGAACGAATCCCTTGTTTAATCTTCGCAAAATACCCATGACGCGTATTGTTCAGGAAAAATAAATATCAAATAGCAGAATTAACCATAGAATAAATTGCTCCAAGTAATTCTGATTTTAAGCATATTTTAGGACAAATACCCACATCATATATTCAGATTGGATTTTCAAAGAGGCTTATGTTACTCCTGGGGACGGAGTTCTGCTAAATTTTGCAATTTTTCAAGGATTTTTATAACTGCTAAGAAATATTTAAATTACTTACCATATCTGCGAAGTGATTCCGTCCATTATCCCTAAATCGGTACTCTCAAAATCTTGAGGGGGTAAATAAGTAAATGTTTGGCAAAAAAATTAAGCGCATGTATGGACACGAGTTCCAGCTATTTTGGAGTGGACTGTCACGCCAATTCAAGAAGAATGCTTTTTCCTCAACGCATATGGAGATTGTCCTTGCGGCAAAATGTGTCTCATTTAGAAGAAAGTCAGTAAGAAATCAGTTATTTGCATTAAAAGCATAAAAAATTAAAAAAGCGCTTTTCCAAAAATAGTACAAAATGCACAAAAAGGGAGAAATAAATGAGAATTTTCACCAGTTTGAGAATGAAGCGTGGGTACTGATATCTTAGAAATGAGTGAAGAAGATACTCATATGTGAATAGGGATTGGCAACCTCGATTTACTCTCCTAGTGACGACAATATACCTTTTGCTGACAACATACTGCTTTTATTATTATTGCTCGCCTTATTATTTTAACCCTCATATGGATTTACAAAATTAGTTACGTCGTTGGATTCTCGGCGCCGCAGCGGCGCCGCGTCATTTTTTGCTATTATCTTTCAAAGTTAGCCTGAATTTACAAGTTTTTTGATTGATAATGGTAAATACATCTATTATCTTTATTTCTTACCGTGTTTTGCTAGATTTAAACCCTTATTGTTGAAGTAATAACAAAAAAAATTGAACGCTGCATTCTTTTCCATTTCTTGCCGTAATGCTCTTTATTTCAGTTCCCTTTGTATGTTATTTTTGAGTGAAAGTTTTAATTTCGTGAGTAATTGTTGTTTGAAATATTTTTCTGATATGCAGAGCTCGGCAAACTCCGCTTTTTAATGTTTATATTGTTTATAATTTTATGTATCTAAATGCTAAAAATGATGACCAAATAAAATTCGTTTATGCCTATATGACATAATTTTGCTTCAATGCGTCCACCCATATGTTATATCTTTGCAGTGTATATAGAAGAATAAGTTATGAAACGTTAATAATGGAACAGATGTAGGTTAAGTGTGAAGAGACGAGTGTAACTTTCGTGATTTTTACAAGATTCTGGCGATCAAGACAAATCTTACGAATATTCTGGGAGCTTATGTCCTGAAATTAAAAAAATCAAGTCTTATGGCTTTTGAAATATAAATAATATGGGATGATAAGCGGCGTGTCAAAAAACTCAACGCTTCTTTGGAGATGGAGCTAGAAGAGTCGGTACTCTTTTCCTACCACGGAGCCCCATTCCCCCACTGGGGACGTGTAGCCCAAGCGAAAGGTTTCCTTAGATATGGACGGGTAAATGTTTTGCGTGGGAGTGCATAAGATTAGGTTTTACTCCTGGATTGGTGGGAAGTCCAAAAAAATAAATTCTTAGAAGTATGTGTTATTGGTGGTAGGGGAGAAGGTGCAGCTGCCTTATTTCTTTCGTCCAGCCCTGCGTGAGAAACTGTTGAAAGAATGCTCTGGGATGACAAAAATACCCTCACTTTGGAAGGACTTCCCTTACATTTTCTTTCCGTTTCCTTTCTTAGCGTTTCACTGACCCAAACATTGAGACTCTCCATACTTTCCCACTAAGCTCCCTTATTCGTCATTCACCACCTTCTTACCCCCTCCCACAAAACTTGATTGAACTTCTCACCACCCTAATGACCCAACCGAGCTGGACCTTCTTGGAATGAAGGGAGGGCCACCGCGGGGCATTTTGACAAGGCTTTTGTTCCCTGTCCTTCATGCAGCGTTAGAAGGATGAAGAAAAAGCAGGCTTTTGTATCTTATTGCCTCCTTGCACTCCCAACCTTTTTTGCGATAAGGATTTTCTACTCCTACCTGTCCTAACGATCTGGGTATTCCCCGATCCTTGGCAGTCTACACACTACCGCCCCTTCACCTCAAAACAACCTCCTGGCATTCCTTCTCCTTTCTCCTTCTCACTCATCCCTTTACGTTAGTAACACCCCCAATGCATAAAACATCTGTACATTTCAGTACACATAGAAACGAGATATATGTTTACAAATTTTCACCTCATGGTAAATTGTCTTTTCATCTATTCATAATGAAACTATTTTTATCATGTAAAGTCTAAACTCATCGTCAGGAAAGAGAAATTATTTTCTATCACGAAATTAGTTGGGTAGTTATCTTGATTTCACCTCAATGGTAAACTGTCACGTCATCAGTAGCTATATAAACGCCAACAATTTTGTATAGACTATCGTAGCCGCAAAGGGATTTTTTTCGAATGAAAAGTACAAGACATATAACAATAACTGTGCGATGTGTTCTTCAAGGGTAGTCGGTGAAACTTCTGAATCTCTTGGTAAGTTACAGTTACTCATTCAGCGAGAAATATTCACACAACGGTGAGGAAGCATTATTCTACGAATTCGGATAATGCATTGTGTTAAATTTTTTTTAGAATTGCTGCTTGGAGTAATTCTAAACAGAGTCACTCTAGTATTTACCCAAAGCTGACTATCACCACGGCAGTAACGTGGACGCGGAGCGGAGAAGGTGCCCAAGCAAAACTAAGTCGGAAGCCATGGAAAAACAACTTTGAATAGCCATGAGTTTCTATGAATAATTCTCGCAAAAAGATGAAGTTTTGTCAATGAACATTATAACGAAGCAAACGTAATGATTCTTAGCTAAAAGAGAAAGCACAATTGGTATTATAATATTTTCCTTTTGTTAAACAATTTCACTTGGTTTATAAGTTAAAAATTAAATAATAGGATTAAAATAGATTATAGCATTTCACATGAAACATTATTGCTTTGACATTAGTGTTGAAAGTGCAGACCCTGACGTAACGATGAGGAAATTCTCGGTCCAAGCAAAACTAAGTCGGCGGCCCATGAGAAAACAACTTTGACTAGCCATAGGTTTTTATGAATAATTTTGTAAAAAGATGAAGTTTTGTCAATGAACATCATATTGAGGCAAATATTTTGATTTTTAGCTGTAATAGAAAGCAAAATAGGTATGGTAAAATTTTCCTTTTGTTTAACAATTTCATTTTGTTTATAATGTTTAAAAATATAAATAATATGATAATAAATATATTATAGCATTTCATACGAAACATAAATGATTTGACATTAACATTGGGAGTGCAGTCAATGACGTAGCGACGAGGAAATACTGAGCGCCGCAGCGGCGCCGAAAATCCAACGACGTAACTTTTTCCATTAGAGGCCAATAAAATGTAAACTATCAACACTATGCTAACAAAATTTTATACGTAGACGAAAAAGGCAGAAAAAATAGACTACTGAAAATTTAAGAATGATCCATTGGAAAGGAAAATTTTTACACCACTTTTAAAACCACGAGCGCCGCTAAGGCGCAGAGAATCCATATGAGGGTTAAAAACAACTAACTGATTGTGAAATATAAAAAAGTTAGCATTTGAAAAACAAAATTTGGTAATGAACTGGGCTTAAGCTAATGTCCTCCGACAACTTTCAGTGCCAAAAGTTTTAGAAGAATCTAACGCTGTTGTTGAGGAAATGTAAAAAAATGGAAATTTAGTTGATTAATTATAGATTATGGAAAAAAATTCAAATGCTTAAAATTATGAAATAATTGAAAATTATTGAATATTGCATTGTCATCAGAAGCAAGCGTGGCAAATTTCTAGCCGATTTGCCATTGCGATAAGAAGGTTAAAAACCGTTAACAAGATGCCATTGGTTAATCAGACTGATGAAGTTAAGAAAAATCATGTAAACATTTTATGTATGTATGTATTTTTAAAAACATGTATATATTTTGTGAACAAATAGGAGATTCAACGCTGATTAGGTCACTTTGTGGTATTTACGAATGTATTTAGCTGGGGATTTAGCTCGACATGCTGTGAGCACGTAATGGAAATATAAATATAACTTTTACTGTGAAATACATCGCAGGAAATATTTATGCACTGAAAATATTCTACCCTTACTTGACTACCTGAGTCCAAGAACCAGGTGATCACTTGATTTTGGGAAAACGATATTTCTATAAATCATAAAGCCCTTTATGCTTCTTCTGTAATAAATAGTATTTTTTGACTGTAAGTTCTAAATCCTTTTAAATAACGAATGCTGAACACAATTGGAATATCTGCGGGTATAGGGGAATAAGAGCTTTGTGCATGAGCGGTTGTGTCACTTTGGCAAACATAGACCATCATTTGGTTTTTGATAAATATATATTGGTATTCAATTCATTATGCTCTCTTCGATACGTTTCATAGCACAAATATGCCGAATTATTTAGAAAATGCCGCTGTCATCTGGCTATAGCAAAGTAAGAAGTTGTATTGAATGAACAGAGAGATTGCACTTTTCCACAGTACATCCACAATACATTGCACTTGATAAAGATCTAACGGTCGAAACGCGTCGTAATGTCAATAATAAACCTGTGGAAAAGTGCCATCTCTGTGTTGTTACAACACTAATAAGATGTCATTCCGCTACATCTCGCCTGCTTCCGCTACTTTTATTAAGAAGGTATTTGTTGAGGTACACGTAAATTAAACACCGATTTTCAACAGGAAGATTTGAAGAAAGCTAAAGCCTCGTTCACAACTGAAGTTGGACCATCTTGAGTTATTATTAACAGTACCAATTAATGGCATATTTATCTAATCACAGCATGCACTGCTCATCAAACTTGATGTCGATTTCAGAGGAGTTTCAATAGTTAGTACATAAATCGACAGACAAAATGATATTCCTTGGTACTGGTCAATTTCATGATAAGTTTGAGCATTTCTTACTTAATGACTTCATTGAGGCCATCTATTCCACTTCAAGATGCTGTGAAACAACACATTCTTCTTTTGAGTTTTCAACTACACAGATATACCAAGTTTACCCATTTCCGCCCACCGTGGCAACATGTCTGCATCCTGCCATTCTGAGCATATGAGGCTCATGATGAAAACCTGCACCCCTTTATGCTACCGAATTGTCACAAATATATTGTCAAAGCTTGCAATAACTTCCCTCACTCATAATTTTATATTTGAAGCCGGTCAAAATAAGCCAACTGGCAGAAAGAGACGGGTTCCACACGAAAATTTAATATGGACGCCTTCTGTCCGGAAATTCAATGCAAGTATCATAAAAGTTAAACAGATGACGGCATTGTATACCTCGAATGCCCTCTTTCAGTGGCGCAGAGAGTGGGGGTTAAAAGTTTAATCTTTTTTACTTAATTGGATTTACATTACTTATAAAATAGTATGAGGATTAATGAAATATATCACTCAGAAAGTCGTAAAACTCACCATTTTGAACCATTTATCTTAAAATTCCGGAATTTATTAATCTCGCACCTACCGCTTATCACGACGGATATTCCACCCCCTCCTCCCACAGACCCCCGGTATTAGTTGCACCTAAAACCACCCACCCCAATACTTAATTTCTTGTTGTGCCCCTTCCCTCTTTTACCCTCTTTTTTAACTTTCCGTCATCCAAAAATATGTTTGCCCCGAAGATTCTATCCTCCCAACCTACCCTTCAAGGTCACTGGTAGAAATTGAACAACGTTAGATTTTGACATAATTACCACCCAGTGCAGCTACGGGTCACTATAATATTTTGATGTATCAATCACCAATAATATTTCACTGGATTACTGAAGACGATCAGTGGCAATTTACCGAAATATCCTCATAGCCGCTAGTTTCAAGTTTTCTGGGAGGAAACGTTATTCGCAGTGCAACAAATAGAGCAGATGCGAGTATCTCGGCAAGAGAAGACTGACCCATAAGAGCGAGAGGCAACCTGAATTCTGGACTGCCAATGTGTCCCAGTGTGCTCAGATGCGCGACACACCACACGGCGGCATAATCCGTGCCTTCCACCCTCACTCCCTCCAACCAACTGCAATCTCTTCCTCTTCGCTGCCCAACCCACCCCCGTCCCACCCCATTCCCCCATTGTGCCTCGAAACACACGCCCGCTCCCATCTTTCTCCTGCCTCGCTTTTTTACGTCTCCACTCGAAAACGCTGCTCCCGCTATCTCTTGTCGTCCTTGCATTTCCTCTCGAATTTCCTCTTTTACGCGCAAATGACTCGAATTGACGCTTATAACCAGCCGCCTCGCCCTCCGGGCATAGAAGGCTCCCTTCGCACAGCCTTCCCTCCAAAATATCCAGTCGAGCTCCCGTTTCCACGAATCCGGTTGTAGATGCGCCACTTCAGTTTTCGGCAATCCCTTCCGCCTGGGAATCCCGCTCTAATTAGTACTTCGATTTTTATGGAGGAAAATGTATATTTCCAAGTGATAATTTTATCGCGCACTTATTAAATAAATTTATATGCATCCAATTGCCAAATCACATGCATTTATAGGTATATATTAGGTATATTTCGGAATATTGGAAGCAGTGAAAAGCAAAAGCACGAACCGTCTACGAAAAGAGGACAAGCAATATTTGGAATCTCCATTGGAATCGGTATCGGTATTATTAAAATATACGTGCTTCTGTCAAGTATTCAAAAACTTCACATGATATTCAAACAACTACTTGGCACGTAATTTTCATGTACGATGTTCATACAATATACCATTTATTCAACAAGTTGGGGCATCCAAATCAATGCGCAACTTTCTACTCATACAATGCTAATTCGTTGAAAAAGTTGATTTTGATATCTATACCAGACTCCCGTATATTATCATAAGTAATCGAAGTATTCGATGCAAGACAACATTTACTTTAAGGGAATGTGGAATTTGTGACCTAATGGTCATTATAGGTTTATATACCTGATATTTTTCTTTCCAAAATATACCTAATCAAAGATTTTAAATCATTGAGGGGCGGAAATAATTGAAAGAAAATATTTAAAATTAAACAAGCTCTCACTATAGAGGATAAAGTTTTATTTATATTTGGCTGCATTATTCTTGACGCCAACAGCTCTTGCATATTATCATTCATAATTTACTTATGAGATATTTTCTTAGAGGAACCTTTAAGGATGAGTTTTTGAGGATAAAAAGAAGCGCTTTACAATCGTCATCCATATTGCAATTCAAGCTATATAGTTAAGTCCCCTTAATGCCCACTGATAAGAGCTATGTAGGAATTAATGGCTCAATTGAGCAATGGATCACATAACCACAAGCCTTTCAAGTAAAAGTATGTCTTGCATCGTATCCTTTACCAATGGAGATTCAAAATATTGTATGTCCTTTAATCGCTGACAATTCGTGCTTTTGTTTTTCACTGCTTCCAACATTCCGAGCAATTAATTTGACTATTAATTTACTCTTTATAGCGCAGTATTTATACCGTATCAAGAATTAGCCATCAAATATGACTGGATGACAAGAATAATATAAGTACAGCCAATCAAATATTTCCATTATCTATTTTCCTTCATCCCCGCGAGAGTACATTAAATTTACCATAAAATCGAATTGACCTGAGCAGCATCCTAAATTATTAAATTAATATTATATTTAAATATAATATAAATATTAATAAATAAATATATATATAATATATAAAATATAATATAAATAAATATAATATATATATTATAACGCAATTAAAAATTTCTGATCAGAACACCAGAAAATCATACGGAATCGGTATTATTAAAATATACGTGCTTCTGTCAAGTATTCAAAAACTTCACATGATATTCAAACAACTACTTGGCACGTAATTTTCATGTACGATGTTCATACAATATACCATTTATTCAACAAGTTGGGGCATCCAAATCAATGCGCAACTTTCTACTCATACAATGCTAATTCGTTGAAAAAGTTGATTTTGATATCTATACCAGACTCCCGTATATTATCATAAGTAAACTCGTACATAAAAACTCGTCGTAAGAGCAACTCTCAGCTATATTCAAAACCCAAGTTGATTCATTCTTGGCATCTATGATAATCAAACATTCCTGCATCAGGAATTCAGATTTTTTACGTTGCTCTCTGCTGAATTCATTATTTTCGTGGATGTTAGCTTCAATTAGCATATTCTGATCGTTGGATACTGTCCTCGAAATCGCTCGCTTATTTGGAATTTTGACGTTTTCGATAAAGATCTTGTTTTGCTCTGGTTAATGTTATTCATTTTGATAGTTTTGTTTATTCTACATGCTTAGGCATGTCCTAGATTATTTTATTTATTTTCTCATTTTCTCTAACAAAAGAAAGTGTATTAAAAATCTCTTATCAAGGAATCAAAGCAAAAAAAGGTGAATTCTTAATTCGGCACCTATAAATATGAATACAAATGTGGATATCGTCTATTTAAATGTAAAACCTCGTAAATAAAAAACATCGAAATGTAAAGAATGAACAAAAAATTGCATATTTTTCTTGCCATACAAAATTTAAATAGCAGTTTTGGTTTTTAAATTCAATTTTAAATAGAAATTTTCAGCTGTGTTATGCGGAATACAAGGTAATATAACTAATGGTATTCAAATCTGATTCTTATTAAATTTTTTATTCACGAGGTTTTACATTTCAAAAGACAAAATACACATTTATGATCATAAGAACTAGGTGTTAGCTAGAAAACGAGGGAGCAAATCTCTTAACTAAAAGAGTTGCAGAAACCGCATAAAAATTGCTAATTTTGGCGTCAATATTTTACGCTAAATTGGTTTGAAATATAGCAATTATTATCCTTGCCATATCATATGCTTCAGAATCTTAGAATCTTGAGTATTGTTTAAGTAAATATGCAAATGTATTTTTGCAGAAGAGGATGTAGACAGAATGAGAAGAAACAATTATTACCGCAACTGTGATCGCCTCTTCTCGGTTGAAGGGACCTCATTACGTTTAATGGCGGCCATTCAATTTCTCGAATGCGTTCTCCCGACCACTTTTTGCACCAATCCCCCGGCTAATCCTCTTCCTTCTGCTCCCATCCCCTCCTTATCTCCTCCTTCCCTTCAACCCTTAATTCCATTTTCGCCTCCTACTCATTCGCCTCGCTTCCACACACCATAGTTGTCTCCTCTGGCTCCCTCTCTTTCTGCTGCTTCTCCTTCTATTTCTTCATTATATTTCTCCTTCCTCTTCTCTCCCTCCTCTTTCCTCTCTCCTTTATTACTTCGACCAACATTTCCTGTCTCATTCCGCGTCGACATCTTTCTGATTGCCTTCAAAATTTCCCTAACTAATTTATCCCTTTCGCCCCGATCGCTCCGACACCCGACGCTTTCTTGTCGCACACAGATGTGGATCGCGCTTCCCTTTTCTCTCTCTCCGCACACCACTCCTCCTTCACCACTCCTTTCATGCCGCACCACACGCCAAAACCTATCCATTTCTCCGTGAATATTGCTGACCAGGAAATAGAAGCATCTTTCCCAGTGGTTATTCGCACCTTTAAGTTTTACGAATACATTAATATTTTTATTTTTCCTTCTCGGTCTTCGTTCACAAGAGATGTGAATAAGCAAATATCAGGTGATATGAAAAGGTTCCCAGTACTCGGTTTGCCTGATATGACTACCAAAAGTTTGTGTATTCAACTCTTGCAATAGACTGATACTATCTACGATTGTGCTAGAACAAAAGAGCTGGTCATAAGCGGGCGATATTCAAAAAGTGACATTAGCCATTCCCGTAACGTTATCTAAGTATGGCCTGCAAAGGACATTCGTCATTTCAACGTTATCACTAATAATTCATAGGTTCTACAGAAAAATGTGTTCATTCACTGGCCGGCACGCACTACGTCATATAATCAAACTTTGAAAGTGAAATACCAGGAAATATATATATATCACAAGGAAACTCATTCTAGAGAACTCATGCTCAAAAATATTGAGAAAGACCAGAGAAATATAAATAACATATGCTCCTTGACTTGTAATTTTTATCAATGCTAACGTGAACGAGATGTTAGGTAGATAAATTGGATCATGAAAATATTCATAGTGTGTACTTTAAAGAAGAGAAAGCCACCATCAAGAAGGGGGTACAAGTGTGTTAACCGACCCTATACCATAAGTAAATCAAGAAAATATGCATTTATAGATGGATTGAGTTTTTTCATTTATTGACTTATGGAAAAGTTCCCATTATATTTACTCTATTAATCAAACTATGTAATAAAACCAACCGAATTGCAATTATGCCAAGAGCGCTATATCTTCTACTATTAATGTCAGAATCTTAAATGATTAGACCGAAAAAAAGGTGCATTCTCTCAGGATCCCAGCATAAGTAGTGCCCCCTATACATAAGAGGATCAATATCAGATCAGAAGCCAGAAGTAATCTAAATAAAAAGTAGTAAAACCTAATTGAATTAATTCGTGAACTCTTGCAAGCGTTCTGATAGTATGCGATTGCGTCAAGAAGGCTATAGCTTATAAATGCTTAAGAGATATATTATGTAGCATGTGTTATAAAATAGTCAGAGGTCCAAAGACTATACAAGCTGGGAGTTATGTAAAGTTTAAACATAATTATGTGGAGTATTATGCCGCAATTATATTGCAAAAAATGCACATTGATTAAAAATATTTATCTTCCATGGATGTTTATCGGTCTTGGTGCACGAAACTCAAGTTCGTAATTTTTGCTCCATCGCAAAGGGAAAATCGTCATTAATTGGTTTGATTTCCAATCAAGAGTGCTCTTTTAAAATTATATGTTATATACAAAAAAATATCCATGCAAATAATCTTACCATTTTGCATGGAAAAAACATCTTTTTGATGCAAAATAAGACAAAAGCAAAGCGCAAGTAGATATTCTCAAAATAAAATTTTTTAGGTCATAGAACTCGGCATTCTTTCATAAACTATGTTTGGCCTAAAAAATTGTTCAATCCGGCTAGAATAGAAGATTACTTTGCAGCAAAAGAGCATCAACACCCAGGATTCCTTCTCCCTGAAGCGGACTTTGAAACGAAAAACAAGCCTCAGCAGGGTTAGAGCGGAATGAGTTTTGCCATCGGTCGGGCTTTGAAGACGCAGACGATTAACCACTGCTTACTCTACACGGTACGGCATTTTAAGTTTTGGTCTCCCAGTGCAATCTGGAGGGACTTTATGAACCGTAAGAGGGAGGCAGGGGGTAGGCGAAGGAGGAGTGAGCCTGGGAAGCCCATATTCACCTCTCTCACGATGAACCTGGAGGAGAGTACAGCAATTTTGGAAAATTAGTACTGGCTATAAAATATTTGCACAGCATGGATCCTTTAAGGTCGCAGTTCACGCAACATTAAATCCGTACGTTTTCTCTATTTCTGACAGCAATCACTGATGACAGTTTTTTTAAGGCAAGCATATTTAATAAAACTTCTATATCGTTAAATTAATTAAAAATGCAAAATTATTTCACACTTCACTATGAAACAGTAATTTATATATTTGTAAATAATGAACCACATTTATAAAAAAATTAGATACACATTTACCCTGAAAACAACGATAGCGCACGGACCCTGGAAGCGACTGAGTAAATACCTTTTGTCTCAAGTTGCACGTTACCTAACACTACAAAAACATCGAAAGCTCAGAATTTCTTTCACTTGAACTGAACTTTCAAATGAAAAATGTTCTCAGCACGAGCGGGAGAAGTTTTTTCATCGGTCGCGCTTGGTAGAAGCGGACGATTAACCTCTGCTTACGCGACACGGCATGTGTTTTTTTTAAGCTTAGATCTCCCAGAGCAATCTGGATGGACGTTATGGACGGAAGGAGTTCGAGGGACTCTGTGAAGAGGGACCACGGTGTGCATGAAGGAGCGATGTGTGTATGTACGTCGTGAGATGGCGAAGATGAAGCCGAGCGGCCCTTCCCATCGCAGGCACCCGAGGGAGCCGCAGCGCTCTAGGGTCCCCTTAGAGGGACGAAAGCCGCCGCTGCTCAAGGAGGCGGAGGGGAGGGAAACGTTTGTCGGTTTGTGGACGCCACGCAGTTGACCCGACCACCACGCGCGACAAGGGGGTGCCCCTGCGGCGTTAGTCCGCTAGCGTACTCCTTTACCCTTTCTCTCTCTCTCTCTCTGTAGCAACGATAAAAGAGAGGAGACAAGACTCTGAAAAGATTGCCCTGGGACGCAAGAAAAGAGCAACGGCCAGACCCTTTCAGCCTCCCGCAGTCGACTCTCTATCCTCAAAAATTCCTCCTCTCTCTCATGTGCCACCATCTCCTAGTGCATGTGTGTGTGTGTGTGATTTCATTAAGGGAGAGTAGGTTCTCCGAAAAATCTCCTTTCCTCTCCTCTTTTCCAGAGCTATTTTCGTGGTAACTTGGATTAATGGACGTCGCTTACGGATGAGAAAAAAAGAAAGATCCCCACTCCCGCCGCAACAGTCAGCCTTGGGGCACATACGTTGCGAATAATAACAGTACTATGGAGGGCAAATACTCTCTGCATTCGCCACGAGTTGTAGGTACACAACGATACAAGAATATCGCCGAAGAACCCTGCGGTAAACTCGAAAAAAATGTAATACTCCGTGGAAGCTTATGGAACGGTACGGTTGCTCAACTCCTGTGAGCACGGGCCAGTAGAAACCAGAGAGATAGATGGTGAAACGGAGAAGGCAAAGAAAAGAGTCTCGTTTAATGTATATTAATGGTTCTACGACACAAATTCAGAAGCCTTCGTACCCCAGAATACGTTAAGGCTGATTTTTGCCGTCAAGGAAGAATAATTATCCCTCGGAACGTATGAATGTTCTTCTTCTCAAAAGCAAGAGATTTGAAAGGTTGAAATACCATGTAAGGTCTCTCGCGGCCAATATTATTTGCTGAGTTCATTCTAAAACAATGGAAGATTAATTAGAGAGCGAAAATTACAGGGAGAAAAATGATACTATTACTAATGCTATTATTATTTAAAAATAAGATTTATCAAATGGTCAAATTCGGATTGGGATTATAAATTTTACAATATACTTTCGCATATCAATTTATGTTAATAATTTTAAATATTCCATAACCCAACATAAAATCTAACTCATAAGCTTAAGCAGAAAAAATTGTGTGATGCTGTGAGTCCAACACAGTTTAACAGTCATATAATTTTCACGATGAACTACCTACCACTTCAGTCTTTCTCAGTATTATCTTTCAATTTTTCCACCTTAAAAAAAAATCTTATCACTTATTGACTAGACCAATTATCATGTTCGCGAAGGTTTTGAATTTTTTATGTAGCCAATGGTGTAGAGATAAGGGTGTCAAATAGTCCTATTTTGGTATTATAACATTTTAACAATTAAGTGGTATTTTATTTTTTAAGATCTGAATCACCACTAAAATAGTGGGAGCTGTGGAATAATTAAATCAACAGAGAAAACAGAATTAACTAAAGACAACTCATAGAAAATCCTACCTATTTTAGCAACCGATTGTTTACACAATAATTACACATGCATTCACCAGAATGCTCCTCCCTTAAAAACCAAGAATTTGTCCATAAATGATACTAATGGAGGAAGAATAAATTTGCATTGCATAGAATAAATTTCAGATATTTTAAATATATTATATGGAATTTTATCAGTATGATATTAAAATCACAATGCTAAAATGGCATTAATAGCACTAAAACCCCCCTTAAGGAGATAGCACATAAGGTGGCAGATGGGAAGAAAAAAAATAGCTAACAGCTCTAAGTATATTTCAAGGCTTTAAAACACGTCAGCATTTTAAAGATATAACACATGCTGAATGCCATCCATCACTATTTCAAATGCTTGCCCGAGGTGATTCAATGATATTTTCCCCAAAGGAAATTACAAGAATACCGCTACTGTTAGCTTGCGTCAGAAAAAGACGAACCGAAAAAACACCCGAGGAACGAAGGGAAAAATCCTTCGGGAGATAGGGAAGTGAAAATATGCAGATGCATGGGGAAACGAAGGGTTTAGTTCGCCAAACAAATAAAAGAGTGGGATGAGAGAGTTTTAAGATGCTTTTAAAGTAGCCGCGAATGAGTCGGGACTTGTGAAGCCGGAGAAAGTTTGTTTGGCATTTAATTCCAGCAGCTGAAGTGGAGAGGGCTGGGAAAGAATACATAGAAAGAGGGTGAAATGGTTGAGCATTTGCAGAAAAATATAAAAAAGGAAGAAAAGAAATAGAAATCCATAGGGATAGAGGAAAGAGAGGCTGGAGTGTGAGGGGCGGAGCAGAAAGAAACGCCGCCAGGACATTGGCAGAGAAAAAAAATACGAGCCACCCGCAGCGACTAGAGCCTCAAGCCTGCCGACGTGTTTTGTGAAGGAAGGGTAGGTATGACTGCAAAGGGCAAGATAACCACGGGATTGTGGGGGGTAAAGGGTCTTTTTTTTGCAACGCAGTAGAATGAGTGCAAAGACAGAGGAGAAGAGGGAGGATATATAAAAAAAGAGGTCAGAGCGTCGAATAGTGTCTCCTTCGAGGAGTCACAGCCCCCCCAGACATCTCCCCCTACCCCCACTCTCTCGCGCGCACGCTTATTCTTCTTTTTTTTCCCCGCCCCGCGGCGTGGAAACCGTTCGTTCCTCTCCACCCATTACGACGCGACGCACCCACCCGCCGACAAGAAAGACAATCTCGAACACTTGAGAGGGCCCCCTACCTCGACGTAAAGTGCGAAGCTCGAGCAGCAATGGCTGTGTTGGCTACTTTCTCTTTTTTGCATTAAAAACTAAGATAAATTACGTTCATATATTTTTTAATACGCTGTTTAGAATGTGCGTGCATAGACTACGAGAATTTTTTTCACTAAAGTGGAGGAAATTTAGCTGAAAATTCGACATAAGCGATACAAAGTTATAAGGAAAACACTCTTTTGTTGCTTTTGTCGTTGGTACCTCAACCAGCACTAACGTGGACGTGTGGAGTCTCCGGAACCCTCCTTTCAAAAGTATCGTTCTCATAGTTACACATTCAGTTAGACGATAAAAATATTGCTACTGTTTCTAACGAATTTGAGGGACAAATATTTCAAGCTACACGGAAATTTATTTCATTTTATAACAAAAAATGAATGAAAGTATGTTGAATAAAGAAACAAAATTTGATTATGTCAGCTTTTCCTCATCTCCGTAAGGAAATGCACGTCTTGTATTGATTTTACACTGTTTACTGCCCCATACTATCCTCCCCTTTGAATATAATAAACGTTTTAACTTCACCAGTTTCAAAGTTGACCCACGAAAAGGGGCATTGTGATGGTCTGGCTTTCCGCCAACGCGGCGAACTACCGTCGTATTCTCCCATTATGGAGCTCCTGGCACTATCCAGACCCTTCTTCCTCCGTCTCCTAGAACAACTGCAAAACACTCAGAGGCCAAGGAATAGCATAGTTTTTATATACTATTTTAATAGGACATGGTTTTATACTTCGCCAAGTTAATAGCTTTTCAATGAAAGGTTCATAACCTTCTATTACCTATGGACCCCTCCAAAGTTCAAACTTAACGCATTTGAAGCCTTACATGTGCATAAGTAATATGCTCTGGGGAGAAATTTATCTAAAAGTACGAACTGTACAAAAAAGTTCAGAAAGATAATCAGAACTTAAAAAAAGGTGTACGAAATAGTAATTCAAAAATCCATTTAAAACGTGCGACCCCTATATAAACTTTCTTAACACTGAAAAATAGACTATTTTAGTATGATCAAGCAGGAAATCACTACTTGAGTAGTACAAGTTTTGTTGACTTTTAACTTTTAAAGCAAGAAAACGTGCATTTTCTAATTGGGAATTTCGTTTTTAGCTTTTACTGTACCCAAATTGAATATGAAAAAATCGTTCAAACACAAATGATATTTCAGCAGTAAAGAACTATCCACCCCTGGAAACGTATCAAATTACTTGTCATTACAGCAATCACCTCATTCGTTGAAATATATTCTATTGCTATAAATACTATAATAATATAAAAAATATATGCATACATATGCTATTAATATTTAATGGCGTCAAGAAATACGTAAATCCATTTTACTGGACATCTCACTGAGTCAAAAGTAGAGTTGTGCAATTTTTCGCATTTGACTTATTTTGAACTGCTGTCTCCCATGCTTCTTCACCAGAAAAACGGAAAATAATAAAAAAATGACCATAGTTGAGATTGAGAGGTTTCGAGAATTCGTAAATAGGTTGCGTATCAGAGATAACGAACGAACAAGACCTTTTGTCGCAAAGGAGGGAAGGGCAGAAGAAAATTGAAATTGCAGGAATTTCGTCATTTCTGAATACCGGATATCGTGAATAGTAACTCAATAGCTTGGACATCAAAGTAAGTTGGTGGACAGGAAGCAGTAACCCATGAGAAAAAAAAACGAGAAGGCTTGGTAGAATTAAGGACGACGGGAATGGGCTAAGATTCGGACAAAGTACGGAGCAGAAAGTAAATTCGGCGCTACACGCACGATTTTCCGCCGGCGACTGACCCAACAAGCCCCACCGCGATCTCCCCCTCCGACGTCTCCCTGAGGGCCACTACAAGCACGCTTGGGTTGTGTGGGGGTCCAAGGAGGAGGAGAAAAGAGATATTTGGGGGAGGGTGAAGAAAGATGTAGAAGATATCTCTCTTTCCCTGTGAAACTCGTATTAGGCCGCGGAATCTCGTGGTAAGGAAGACAGGAGAGGCATCGCCTGGCCGCTTTATTGCGAGGGAAAACTCGGATTTCATAATCAAACATTTAGTATTTCACAAATTATGCAATAAAAATAATTTTATGACTAATTTTCAATCTCATAGGATAGTTTCATATATTTCAAAACATTTTCGAAAACGTTCACACTAATTTATTTACCAACGCTTAAGATAAAAAAAACTTGCACCCATTACTGCCAAGAAACCATCAGAAGGCATTGTTAGATTTTGGCATCGCCTTGCGTCTCTCCATTGTATTGAAAACCGTGCAACCACCTTGAAATATGTAATTTACCACAAACACAAGTTCAATATGGCAAAAAATGGGGGTTGAGCTTCTACGGCCTCGGAAATTATAGAAAACAAATTCTCAATCGTCCGTAATAGTAGAGATCACGCCAAAGGTACGAAACAAATTATTGTGTTGGTTTACTGTGGATTCGCAGCAGTGACAGTGCGAATCAAACGCGGAATCTTTCATACACTTCTTAGTATAGTTTATTCCTCTCAATTCGCAAAACATGTTTTATTCCCATTATTCAGACATTATTATTCCTTTTGTACTGTTATCATTTCTTTCCACTGGATAATTTGAAGATAAAATCGACCATTTGTAGAATAATGATTATCATTACGTCTATCTAACACATGGTAAATTGTTTAAAAGTAAACAAAGGTCCGTTTTGAGTTTTTAACTCCACAGTTTCACCAGCTGGATCATAAAAAGTGGTTGCCAAGAAGGCTTTAATTTAAAACTATTAATACGTGACCAAAAAAAGAGGGAGCAAGACCGGACGAGTAAGAATTATGTTTTTTTAAGGAAATAAGGTTCGTGGGTTAACCCGCGAGCTAGCTAAATAAATTCTCCTCGTGTTCTCCACCGGGTCAAATGATTCATGGACGCGATCTGTCCACCGAAGCGTCTGTGGAGGTGGGAGGTTTTGTTTTCTACCGCTTATTGTGTGAATACTTCACCCTGGCATAGATTTGCATGGATATGCATGGATAGCTTGAGAAAAGAAGTCGTTTGAGAAGAAAGAAAGAGAGGCTTTTGGGGCTAGCGGTCCCCAGCGACGCTCGGGCAATTCATACGTGCTCTCGGGGAGATTTCTCTTTTCCTCTACCCGATATCAAATTACTCCGAATCGCATCTTCGACCTCGTCGTCGTCGCAAGGAGAATACTTGGGTGACTACGCAGTATTTCGGTTTCCACGGCGGAAGAGAGGAAGTGAGGAGAAACTCGAAGACGAAGAGATAGCGTAGAGAGATGAGGCAACCGACAGGAAGTACGTTCACTTCACATCACTCCGAGTAGAGTAATTATTTCGGCACTACACCTTCTCTGAGAAAGTCAAGGTGTATTTTCGATAAACCATCATGTTCAGAATATTGTCGGAAGAATTAGGTGTAAATTGATACAGTGAAGAGAGGTTTTACAGCCCATGCAAAGATGGAATCGTTCAAGGTCCTCTAATGAAATCTCAAACAAGAGCCCACAGTGCTCCAACCGCAACTTCCCTAAATAATTCAGAATCATACTAACTATGGGGTAATTCAGCAACACGCCGAAACATACTATTGATTTATCATACCGTTTGGATAATACTTCCCATCTCTGTACCAGCACGAATTCAATCACCGTAATTAGGTAATCATAGTAGATTTAGGATTTCTTTATAGATGCTACAATTGAACTTTCACTGTTTTTTTAATTGTACCTACTGTTCAATTGTTATGCTGCTAACATGGTGCGTTCCATAATTATAATCAATTCTTTCATGATTTTTTGAAAACGTTTCAATTTTATTAACTTTCAGGAGATCGTGTTCTCAAAAAATAGATACATCTTTCGCAATAGTTACATGAAATTTGCTCTGCACTGAGATTATAAGAATGCTAAAAAAAGGTTTTGAAATAAAAACTAGGGAAACAGGAGAAACTCATGTTTTGAATATTTTGAATGTGTTGAATTATATGGGATCCATACACCATCATAAAAAAGAAATCATCATATTAAATACCCCTCAGTTACAGATTGTTTCGCAGAAGACTTTAGCCTGTTAAAAATATAAGGGATATATGGGTAAATGTTTGCATCAGAAACACTTTCACTCAAGAGGTTCCGAAATAAATGCGCCAAACAGCATCACAATAGGGTAAAAAAATACATTTCCATCCGAATATTACGTTATAAAATAGAATATACTTCCTTATCATAGGATGGGAAAGGAATTGTTTGCACTTCAAAAGAATATCTACTTCACTAATGATTAGGGTATCCTTTTGGTTCTTAGAAGTCTTTTACCCCAGATTTGCATCATTTGTAATTTCGAAATAAATTACTTCTACAGCTACTGAAATTCCACCTACTAACAGTATCATCTACTTCACGAAGTGCTTGTGAGTGTTTTAGGATGTTCCCTTATATCACCTGATGCAATTTATCATACCCACAGTCCCACTTTCTCTTCCTAGAAAACTCTGTAGACAGAAATAATATGAAATTCTCAGAAACAACAATGACGTAAAAAATACCAAGCATAGCTCGTAGGATGTGATATTTTTCCCATCAGGACGCCAATAACGCTGCTATTCCCCTTTTCCCTTCAACCCACTCATATGTTTCCTCTCCTATTGGGCCTCACAATATCCTCTAATTACTTAATGGAAATTTTTCTCCACACGCATAGCGAAGTTTTTCACCACTCTTTCATCGAATAGATCGCTCGATTTGGATATGCAAAAGATAGTCAAATAAATTCACTGTAAAAGCAATTTAATAAAATAAATTGATGTAAAACATTAGATTAAAATAGAAATTTTAAAAGTAGATAAATCGTAGTTGATGCAATAAAGCGGTAGTTAAGTAAAGCTCACATCGGCCATCGTATTTGAAAATGCTCTTCTAGCTACTCACCCTGATTTTACACTAATTGGACGATCTGAGACCGCTCAAAAATAGAAGCATGGGGTTTTAAATTGGGCCAATAACGGTAGATATTTATCCTCGAAATTGAGTGACTCAAAGGGAGAAAGATTTGGGACATGCATGTGTTATTTCAATAATAACATAAAAGCTAAGTAACGTTCCCGATTGTGTATCACGTTAGCGATAAAGATAGGAGACCTATCAAGGCAATTATTTTGATGCAAATAATTTAGATGGCTATCACGGTAACAATATATCTTCGTGAATTTCCGCTGGCTGACGGCAAAAAATTTTATGATAGTCAGTAGTAACAGTTAATTATTGATTTAAGTAGTGAGAAAGCGGTCTCAAAATAGGAGGAATTGAATTTTTTTTTAATAAATTCAACTCAACATTAGTATCAAAATTCTTAACGGTTAATGTAAGTGAGCTTATAATTCTTGAGAGTAATAACCAGTGGTTAGCAATTATTTTATTAAGCTGATGTCCGAAAATTTGCGCGATGAAGATACATTTCAGGAAAATAAATTAACTCAGACTGTAAATAGAATCTTCCAATTGAAAAGATTCTCGAGAGGTTGAAAAGGAGTTTTAGGGGTTCAACTCAGTGAATACCACTCTATATGCTGCACCTTATGCTATACTATATCATTGAATTCCTCTTAGGGGTCTACATAGAGGAGGCCACAGAAGGCAAATTTCTGCTGCCACTTTGGTCGCACTTTAATCGGTTTTCAAAAATGTCCGTGGTGCGGTGATGAGTGCAATGCTATCCACTTTTTTACAATATTTTGCAGCATAATGTTTTTCATTGCAAGGAATAGCATTGAAAATTTATGAATTTGATAGATAACATCATCATGAATATAAATTTCCGCTTACACCCCTAACTATACCTTATTTCCCTTGGATGGATTTGTTTAACAGCGGCGATTGTGGCGACTTTCTTAAACACATTTAAATGCACACTGAGAGACAAAAGATTTCGTGGCCGACTTTTGTAATATTCATGGAAATTCCTGCGGATTCTGTAGCTTATGATTCATATTGAGAAAGGTACGAGAACTGAAGTTCTCTAGAGGAGTATTTCATAACTTCAAGCCCTAGGTCATAACGCAAACGTCACAAAATACGGGAAAACATTTCAAGTCAATGAGGAAATTAACAGCATACCTCAGGACTTTATTATCAAATATGCTTTTGGTGAAGCCAAAGTAGCCAACTTACTGCTGATATATGATGATGAGGCAGGCACTTACGGTCAATGTAAAATCTAGGCCCTTCCACCTGTTAACAAAAAAGTTTTTTAAACACTCGTTCGGGACGCAGAAGATGATGATGCGACAAAAAATTTAAGGATTCTTGGAAAGTTCGGTACTTTCCAACGACGTTCTCAGCAGGTTTAGCGAATGCGGAGAGAAGATATGAAAGCAGAGTGAAACCTCCCCACTTCTATAGCCTTCAAAGCACAGTTGCAGTACTTTCAGGGGCTAAAAATATTCTTTTCTTCACTTTAGAGCCCTCAGGCAATACTCGTCCCTTTATGGACGCCCAAGTAAAATACAGAAAAGTTGCCACCGCCATCATTTTGATTCCAGCATCTGCGGAAAAGTTTCATTTATTTAGTCTCTTCAGTTCCATTTCCACCCCATAACCTGTTCCGCATTCCACCAACCCCAGCAAACCCCTTCCACAAGAATGACCTCCGTCTTCCACAAGCTCTCATTCTGTTGAGTCTTCCTTTCACCGGGTTCCTCACTTGTTCCGCGAAATACAAGAATTCCTAACCATTTTTCACATATTCTCGTAGACAAAAATCATTGAAATAAATAATGAATGATATCAATCCATTCTTCATCAATCGTGTATTCGAGTTTTCTAAACAAAAGCTTAAATTTAAAGAACTATTTAACTAGGTTTAGTGAAAACCTGTTAAAATTAAATACTGAACATGCGCTATCCGACAAACCAATGGTAATCCGATATTCAGTAATGTTGAGAGTAGGCATATTTACGGAAAAAATAACATAAACAGTAATTTTACATCTTAAAATCAAGTATTTGAAATTAGTTCCGGTAGATACCATTTTGAGGACACTATGAGAAAAACGATTCACATATAAATCCCTATTTACGAGGACGATTTAGAGTCACATAACTAATTGTTTGGAGTAATCCGTGAAACAGTAATTAATATCCATGTATAACATAATGATGGCGATTATGATGATCCATCGAAATCTGGATACTATTAATTCCACCCTTTTTCACGATTTTATACAAATCTCATAGCATTAAAGCTCAGCTTCAGCGAATATCTGTTTAAAACTATCTACGTAAACAGACAGAAATATATTTAAAAGTTGATTGAAAATGGTTCGGTAAAAGACGAATCCGAAATGCATGCTGTTAAAGGTGAAACAGCCCGATCAATACATGTGTTCATTTATGATGTTACAAGGTTTAATATTCATGACTGCAAAGCATATGACCCACGTCCGCCTACGTTTTTGAAAGGAAAGAAAAAGAGAAAGAAAATTACGCAATGCGGTGACAATCTTGACAGGAAAGGGATGGGTTCGAATTTACTGTTACGGTAATTGCATCGATCGATTTTGTCAGCCACGGTAAATTGTTATCCTGGAGTAAAGAAGACAGAGTAACAATGAGGAGTCCATTTGTATCACGGAGTTTTCCGTTGTTAACTTTCATCTCTCATCTTTCAAGATCACTACCCTGTGGCTCTGTTCACCAGCAAAACTCAATACGATTCTAAACAAGGCATGTTTCAACAAGTTCATCCGATACAGGCGTGATGTAGTGGAAGTTTGACACATTGAAAAAAAATTTTAGTGGCACTTATCCTAAATTGATTGTGAAAAGTGCAATTACCTTATATTTCAACATCTTTCAACATGTTAATAAAAATTAATTTACCGTAATTACCCATTTTTTTAGCCATGAAGTAAAAAACACACGGCCCGGAAAATATCAGAAATTCTAGCACAATCAAAGATGCTAAACGTTCATCAATAACGAAATACGACTTTTTTTTATAAAAAACAATGAATTATTCACCTTCGGCTCAATGACATAATCATGCTTGGTCCACATTTGATAGTTTTTACCACTTTCGTGCTACCCAGACCTAAATTGTGTCTTCGTTCCTCTCCACGCGGAGGGAGATGTGCTCCCCTTGAATGCTTTAGCACACAAGAGGGAGGAAAAGGAAAAAAAAATGTTAAAAAAGAGAGAGAGAGAAAGAGGTTGGGGGTGAGGGTTGGATTAGCGAGCGCACGGCCGGACACGGGCCCTTTCCACTCCCCCAACTTCCGTCCCCGAGTCGAGAAAAATTACACCCATTCACCACGAAGGTGCCCGCTGCTATTTGGGAAAGGGTCCGGTCGTGTTGCGAGATGACGAAAAATGAAGAACGGATGTACCCAATACTGCCGGTGAAGAGAGAGAGAGGGATCGAAAGAGGGAGGTGGAGTTTCAGAGGAAAAATATTCCACGGGGCGAGCCAAAGATAGCGAGCAAGGATGGACATACACTCCAAACAACAGCTGTTTGGGAATGTAGACGATACGAATGTACGGGGACCCACGAGCAGTTTGAATCTCTACGTACATACGTTAAAGGAAACCAGAGTATTTTCATTGCATATTAAAAATTTAATTCTCATAAATATATTCATATCGTCTGATATCCAGGAACATCGGTACAAAGTCCAGAGAGGCTTCTAGAGTTATCAGGTGATGGGACTTATTTGGTTTCTTTAGCTGGTGAGCAACATTAACTACCACGGTAATTTTCCATTGGCATTGTACTAGTCATGCGGTTTTGGCAGAAGAAGCTTGAAAGTAACTATTATCAATGTATCACTTAGCGAATGTGCCGGTGGTTTCTCTGTTGACGTTTGAGTCAGGATGTTAAACTCGGTAAGTTCTTCCGTAGAATATTGTTCATTCTTTAATCTGATTTTAATGCATGGAATCGTAACAAATATTTTCTTGATTAATAGATAATGTGTAATAAGTATCGGGTGATGGAACTTACTTGGTTTCTATTGCTGGTGGTAAAAAGTAGAAAACCTGCTCAGAAATACTTTATATTCCTCATAAGTTGACGGTAGATGACAGGAGCCTTGGGAATAGTACCGAACGACTCTATTTTTATGCATTCTGTAGGTCAACGAGTCACTCCAGGGTAAACTCGTCTCACCAATCATAGGCAAATTTCAGATTAAAGTTCTGAGACAGTAAGTGCTTTAAAAAGGTAACAAAGCATCGATTTATCATCATGATATATGCCCAAATCTTTTAATCGTGCCTAACCATTGGTAAAATCAAAAGTTAAATATAAATAATAACACAAAAGGCACATGGAACGATGTGAATATATTTTGGGTGATTTAACATTAATTCCTGATGAGTATTATATTCGTATTTGAAAACAAAAAATAGACAATAACTTAATAATTTGTGTCAATAACACTGCGATGTCAGCTGTTTGTGCGTGATGTGCACGAAATGATGGTGATGGTAGCATTCTCCATCATAGGTTTATAGCGATCTACAATACATTCCGAAGAACGTAAGACCTCACTAAGGTCATTTTTAGGTGGGTGTGTACACACAGTACGGAGGCGCGTGTTACATTGGTATAGCAAAATTATTCACCATAGAGTTTATAAAAAAGCGGGCCGTAGCGCCTCCTACAATTTGAGTTCTGAAATGAATTTCGAATACTTCTTCTAAGTTTTATTATTATACTTTCGATTCCTTTCTACCTGAAGGAAGAAAGTAGATATAAGGGCAAAGGGTTCTCGGCAAGGTTTCTCGGCCTTTTTAAGAGATTCGGGTATGGACGAATGGGGGGAAAGGAATCTGCGAGTGGGTGACGGTGGAAAGAGCGTAAACGGTTCGAGGGCGGAGAGAAAATTTGTGCGAGTAGCGGAGGCAAAAGAGGGGGCGGGCGACGTGTGCGAGGAAGGAAATTGGCAGAAAATGGAAAGAGAGAAGCAAAGCGATGAAGGGACAAATGACGCGAGAGGAGCGGAGGTGGAGTGGAGAGAATAAGGTAAACACGCTGACGACGTGGAACGGAAATAATATTAAAAAAAAGAAACGGGTGAAACGGATGAAATGCTGCCAGAGAATGGGATAGCGTAAAAAAAAGAAGCAAAAAGTACAAACGAACGAGAAGAACGACGAAGAGGCGTGTACAAATAGAAGGATGTTGTACGTAAAATAAAGAGAAAGAGATGGACTCGGTCTGGAGCGTGCGATGAATACCTACCTGCCTAACTGAAGGTACAGTGAACGAGAAGGGAATTGGGAAACGGCGGGAAATTAGAAGTGAGGCAAAGGTGGGCACGAGGGGAGATAGGGTGAGGTTCAATTTTGAAGCGGGAAGAAGAAAAAAAAGAGAGAGTATATGGAACCTTCCGGATAAAATAAAAGAGAAAAAAATTAATACCCGTCGTAAAATGTCCACAGTTAATATGGGCTTGAAGGGAGGCATGAAATACGTGAGATCTGTGAGACCAGATATATTTGTGCTGGGGTAAAAGAGGGTTCTCCGAAAGGTCTAATTGTCGGAACGGAAGAAGGGCGGAGGAGGTAGGCGTGGAGAGAGTAAAAGGGTCGGTATAGTGGCTGGATAGTACAAGTGGCGAAAGTGGGATCATTCCGTGGGAGTGGAAACCTCGGGAGCTTTACTCGGGAGCGCTTCCCAAGGATCAAATACGCCCCGCTCTTCAACTGATCCCACTCAACGTCCACAACACGCTCGCGGGACCCCGCCCCACGACCTCCACACACCCCCGCACATTCTCCGCTTACGCCACCGTGCCATTCCTCTATCCTCGAAAGCCCCGAGATCCGCACTCACTCTACATCTTCTTCTTCTCGTTCGCCTAGACAGCTTCCTTGCACGAAAACCACTTTCGGACTCAAATTGATTCAAAAGCTGCATAACGTAGCTTAGGCCCTTTGAGAGATCATTTCACTCCGTCTATAATAAAATTAACCTACAAATGGCAATTTCCACACTGCAATATAAAACTCAACTACAGGCCATAGTTTTCACATTATGTGTCATTTTCAATCACATTGGTTGGAATACAAGGGGTACAAGTGATTTTTTTCTCAAAAGCGTTAGGTAAAGTTAATTGTTAGAATAAATACACAAAAACCTGGTTGCCAAGGGAAACGAGTGAGTATTTGTTCTGTGCTGACATCAAGTTGAAAATCAAATGCACTACTAAGTATCAAATTGATCTTGTTTGTTTTCTATACCTAATTTCTGTACCTAACTCTGTACAAAAAAGAGAAATCACTTGTACCCATTGGCTTCCAACCCACTCAAATGGCGTAGAATTCAAATGATAAATAATATATGCATATACTCGATCCAAAAATTCATTCCTCATACTTATTCTTCTTCGCCTAGAAAGGCTTGGTCAGAAACCACCTCTGGAGCTCAAATTTGTGTATAGGCTAAGGCCAGTTCTCTTGGAATTTGGAATAACTTGAAGCTATTTCGACCACAAATGCATCATGTGCAGCACGGAGGGATCATTAATTTAATTAACTTGAAAATGGCTTAGAATGTCAAAACCACGGTCGGTAGTGGAGTTTCATATTAAATTGTGGAAATTTTTAGTTTATATTTTATAATAGGTATATCACATTTCCACCCCGTAAAACATGAAACGATTTTATATGATTTTTACTGTGTTTCGTACTCGAAAGGGTTCTGTTCGTACGACGAAACTCGGTAAGGAATATGTAGGGAATATATTGTTCAAGAACTAATCTGCTTCCAATAACAATTTACGGACTTGCTTACGTATCATAAATTGACGTACTTAACTTCAAATTTTTTTCTGATTTCTTCAATATTCATCATCATAATCATCATCATTAGCCAACAATCTTAAGACTGGTTTGACACACCTTTCCATTCCTCTTTCTTATCCGCGAGCCTTTTCATGACGACGTATTTCTTCTCTTTTACATCCTATATATCCAATGCAACTCGTTTGGGAACTATTCCTTGTCCTTCTTCCCTTCCATTTGTCCGTCTACGATTTTTATCATCAGAACATCATGCCCCATAATTATCTAACTCAGTTGTCCTGTACATTCAATATTATAAATAATATATAAAAAACTCTACTTCACTACTCATATTTATTCCTCACCGCCTTGGAAACTTTTTCGGAAACCACTTTCGGAACTCAAATTTGTGTAAAAGGTACAGCCAGCTCTCAGCATCCATTAAAAAAAACCTGAAAATATTCCAGCCCCTCATGCCCTTTGTGCAGCATAGTGATATTATTAAATTCAGTGTTTTACTTTTCTGGAGAGTATACTGTACAAATAATTGCCTGCTTCTAAAACAATATGAAAACAATAGTGCGCTATTACAAATATATTCCTCTTTTATTTTCTTATTATGTTATTTTTCAGTGAATTTGGCGCCCAATCGACCTGTTCCAGAGTAAGAGGAACGTATTCCGAATCATTCTTGTTCTATATGGAACCGTTGATGTATTCCGAAACTCATGCGTTATTTCCTTGTTGGGGTTAAAGTATTTCTTTCTTACTTAATAAAATTAGCCACACTTCGAATATTATATCTCTAATATCTCCATATATTTCTGGACCCACGTTTCAGCCATTAGGAAATAACTCGATCCATCCATTTAATTTTCAATCACAGTTTTCATTTTTTTGCTTGGTAGAAGGTTTTTATATCCGAAGCGTATTTTAATGCACCCCAGCTAACTCATAAAACTAATTAAATTTATTGCATGAATAATACATAAAAATAAATAAAATAAATTCCAATCATTCTTGTACATTACAATTAATCTAACTAAAATAAGTAACGAATTTCGAAACATGTTGCTATAAGTATGAAGTATTAATTGATGTCCGAACCCATTACCATTCGCTTACGACGACAAATTTTTGGATAAAGTAAACCATGCGCTCTTTAAATCAGTCTACCTGGAAAAATATACACACGCATCATTCATTTATTCTCCGCGGCTAAGCTAAATAAATTTTATTTCTTTACTCTAACCTTTGACGGATACATATGATGTGCGTCCCTTGCTTCACATGATTAATTCATTTCAGTGGCTTCAAAAATATACACACACGAGAGCAGGAAGCGATCTAACAAGCTAAGCAAATAAGCGCAGAATCTCCGGAATGAATCGGCATTTATTTTCTTTCACAAATAAAGGAGGAAAAAAAACGCAGACGGTCGGCGATTAGTTCGGCATGCTTTTTTTCATGTCGTGCCGCTGAGATTACCCGATATACGGCGGGAGATAGCAAATTCTCCTCCCCCACCCCTCCTCGGCATTCCACCTTTTTATAACCCCTTCCCCCATCCCCCTACAGATATATACCCTGGATAGATGGATCCCTCCCCTCCACACAGGGTTTCTTCACCCCACTCCAAAGGGGGTGAGCGCGCGGGGGTGTAGGTAGGATAGGTAGGTACCCCGGCAGCGGGCATTACCAGTGCCCTACATTCTATTTATACGTGTAAGGCTGTATATCACTCACTCCATGCCTCTATCTCTCTTTCTCTTCCCTTAGTTCGCTCGCTATCTCTCTCTCTCACTCTCTTCCCTTCGCCAGTCTAAACCTCCTCCCCTTTCCAATTCTCTCTAAAGCCTAGGCTTTCACACCAACCCAAGCGAGCCGTACGGATCCTTTTCCAACAAATGCGTGCAGATACCTCCCTGCCTACCTGCCAGTGCTCTACGTCTAGCATGAAAGGAATAAAAAAAAAGTCGCATCGGTACGCGCGGTCATGCTACCAGCATAGTTGGCACGTTGGGAGCCAAAGAAGCGGTCATGTTAAAAGCGAGGACAAAACATACATTCAGGAGGAGGAATTATTTTCCGAAGATTTTATTCATAAATTGGTTTTCCTCCATATGATATCATAAAGAGATATTTTTCACTCAAGCTTCATATAAAATTTTACTTTTCCCCACAAATAAATAAGCTAAACTGACAGAAAACCAATTATAAATTAAATGAAAACCTTTTTGGAAAAAAAATTAAAAATCCTAATATTGAAAAACACTCAAAATCACACATTCGACAGCAAGAAATTTTAATACCAAATAACACGAAGCTATGAAACCAATAATTAAAAATAAGGCCTTAATTTATTTGTTGCACTATCATGAATACTGCCTGTGAATATGTATAAATGACATACTTTAAAAGAGATGACATAATTCAATCACAGGATTGAGGCACTAGACTCTCCAAAAGTAAAAAAGCTCGTTTCAAATGGCTATTTTAGTTTGTCGCTTTATGAAGTCTCCTTCGAGGAACTAAAGGTATTCATTTCATTGTCCCGTCGAGAGAAATCGTGGACAAAGCCATTTCCTGAGTAGAGTATTGTTGATCCCAAAGAAAAATAGTCAGTAATTCAAGTTAGCCAAGTCCAAAACTTCTACTCATTCCGCAACATCGTTAGTCCCCGAAAATAAATGCGCGAAGGAAATAAAATAAATGTTTAAGAAAAAAATTGCATGGGTTTTTTTATCACATTGCTATGGCGGCTACAACGAGAGAGAAATCTAGGAGAAAAAGAAGAAAACTTGTAGTCGTGTCATAAAGAACGTTTCCTTAGACGATAAGTAATGAGGGAGTGCCAAAGCTTTCATAGCAGCAGTTCGAAATATGAGCAGAATAAAAGTTTTCCTTGCAGACAGAGGAAAACCTGCAATGCCTCTCTGGACAATAATAAAAACGCTTTTGAGAGGAAGTATTGAAACAGTGGCTAACGAGAACATGAGGAAATGGAAATAATATCTGTAGGGTGATCGATATCAACTTGAAATTTCTTAATAATGCACCGTTTCTTTGACGGTCTTCATTCATCATTTTTATGCTTTTGAATGAACCAAATAATATTTTTTTTTAAACTGATTAGGTAGCGTTATTTTTCCTCAAATATAAATTAATTCCCTATTTGTTTCAAAGTGTATTGATGAAGATAATGCAATCGGTGCTGTAAGTTAATTTTATTAAAAAGTCAAGATCAGAAGGAAATGTAATTACAATAATTAAATATTATTTACGTACGTTTAATAGATTTGATAACTTTAATGTCGATAACATTCAAAGTTTGTGTAGCGAAAACTGATACCCAAATATGGCGTTGAATAAAATCACTATAATTGAGATAAGGCATCAATTGCAGTTTATCATTAGAGGGCTAAGGTTAATTGTGTCTGGAAATAAACAGTCAATACACCTGTTACGATACTATGGACTAAAATCAGAAATAAAAAAATGTCTATTGAAAATAGGAGTTAATGACAGGCCAGTGAACTAACTTCATTAAAATGTGATCCGTATTTTAGCTTGAATATCGATATTTCAATTCAGGTAAAAAAAATACAGATACCTACCACACGCACGAGTTTATTACACTCTGCATACTGCCTTTACGTCGCAATTACGCGATTCTTTTGGGGTGATTCCGAGGATCGGGTTCCTACGCATTTGATGACCGTTACAGGCATGGAAAAAAAACGAGGTAACATGTTCGACCACCGTGATTCATTACACAAAACTATGGTAGATAATTATGGGAAGCAATTTGAAACTCGGGCCACGAGATAATTGATCCCGTTAAACATTGGAAAAAATGGCAGGCAGAGTATAAAAGAGGAAGAATAGAGGAGTCTGTCTAGCGCGAGCGCCTAGGGTCGGAGAAAATGGGTCAGTTCGTTGGGAAAAAATAAATAGTGGTTATAACATCAGAAAGGCAATTCTTACACCCTCGTTTTTACGTACATAGTCACTTTCCCATGGAGTTTTGTGAAAAGAGAAATGAAAAAAAGTTTAGTAAGAAAAGTGGACTCACATTAAAACTCACAGAAAAAAAATTCCCGGGTCAAGATATGAACCACGGGTCTTGGATATTCCACACCAGTAAGCAATATTCTAAATTCGTAAAATCCTAAGGCGGTTTACTCTGCAATCGCAGGGAAAATTAATTTAGAAACTTCAATAGCGTAGTAGTCTTCACAGTATCCCGAGATGCCAAAGGTCCGTGGTTCGATTCCTGGTCAGTGGGAATTTTTCTCCATGGATATATGATTTTTACTGCCGTTCAGGCAGAAAGTTTACCATATATCACAGAAGAACTCTATGCAGATAGATGTAGCTAATGCATAAATATGGAGGTATACATTCAGATTTCTGAAATATTATGATAAGACTAGCATCGTTGCCCTCTGATATTCTGCGGGGAATGAGAGAAACACGGAGCGTATAAAATTTAACCAACAAATCCCTTATTCTGATTGAAAAATCCACTGTGTAGCATACATTCAAATAATTTAAAAACCCATACATTGCTTCTACACAGATTTTCGTCGATAGCCTTGCAAAATCAGTCTAACTACCAATAAAGAACTTCGTATTAATATTTGGAAATGGATAACAGAACACAAGCTATCGATGAACCGTATCCTCGGATTCGATTAGAATATTGCCGTTAATATCGTCCACACTACTATTAACTAATGACCTCAGAATTAAATGCACTACCTTGTTCATCGTTTCCAAATTTGGATTTCAATGCCCCATCAATTTTAATTTTGATACACTAATATAGAGAGAAATTGAGTGATTTTGACCTTATAAGCGAAATTACTCAGAAAATATTAACTGTAGAAGCAAATTAATCAAGCGAATGAGAAACTTTGTTTTTTACACACTCAACTGTGAAACTTATTAAGTTTGATCTCAATTTAAGTAATTTAAAAAAAGGGAGTGAAGAAGCCTCTATATAACCCATAGCCATACTTTAAGAGTAAAATAGCCCACCAGAGGGCATTTCAGGCCCACGAGGCCGTTGTTGTATAGCCAAATGATAACCGTGTACTCCGAAGATCATCCTGTCAAGTTCCGTTGCAATAGATTCGGTAGTGGTTGAGTGATTGAGTAAAAGTTAGACTTTATTCAATTTTTATTAAATAGTATAGATAACTATAATTATGTATTGCCTCCCTATTGTCCAAAATGTATTCTTAATATTGTACCAAGAACTAAAACTAATAATTGAGCTGCCCCCTTTCTACATTAAGATGCCCTACATAGAGAAGAAGATTTCTTCTGCGAACCTAAAGAAGTATATGGGACGATCATGAGGAAGACAATCGCGAATAAAAAAGTAGGCTTGAAAAGATACGCTGGTAAGAGAAGTGAGCTGCGCCAACCCAATCCTAAGCTGTTAATCCAAGATGATGGCGATGCATAAGGGAAATTGAAAATACACGAATAATTAACAGTTCCACAAACATTTTTGGTACTTAACAACAGACATATAGTGTGCATGAAATGCTAGTATTGTGCAAATAAAATGATAAATATGCCCCATTAATTTGAACTGCCTTGAGGGTAATTAAAACCAATAAAGATATTAAAAAATTATTTAAATCCGTCGAGTCGGATTGATAAAAATTATACCACGAAAGCGTTAAGATATTTAGAATATGACTTAACTCCAGAAGTACCGGACCCTTAATTTTGTCGAGTAACCTCTACTTAATTAATCATGGTGGCTAGAATTGTTTCTTTCGTCTTAATTTTCTAGCTTTATTTATTTTTTATTGTACGTATTCTGTTAAAATACGGTTTCATTTTTGTCTCATAGAAATGGAGTTTTACCACCTGTCTAGCCTTAAAAGACCAACACCCGTCAGAGTGACAGTTTAAGCGTTTCTATTTGATTAGTAAAGGTAACGCGTGTTTTATTCAGGAAATCACTTTACTATATTACGCATGGCCATTTTAGTGTTTTAGTTAGCGCATTTGTTAATTTTTCTATACCTTATTACATTTTGAATGGAAATAAGCGGCAAATTTGCTATACCATGGGGCGTGTGGTAGGCCAGGGCAGGGGTAGCAGGAGCGTCGTTCATTTTAAAATTTTTATTGTGAAATGATTTGTAAAAAAATTACTGTTGTATTGATAAATAAAGAGAAAGGCTTTGTTTAATGAATATATCAATTTATTTCTATGCAAACGAAGAAATATTTAAATAATCACTGCTCGTAAAAATGACGGGTAATAGTCCTTCTATGTAGCCATACGACCCCGGTCCTTCTACTGCTAATAGACCTATATTAAGACCTATTACTTGTCTGGAAACCAAATATCTGTGTCTATTAGGTGCGTGGGAAAAGGAAAGTTATTTTTTCTGAGAAATTTTCTGAATCTAAGTATGTAGCTCTGCAAAACAGATCAAACTATGTTACAATGAACACCATACACCCACGAAGAGTTTAGTTTGCAGTTAGTATGCAGAAAAAAAATGCTTTCCTCCATGAAATTATGCTTGTTACAAGTGATGAATGTGGATTAGAAACGATGAAAATGTAGGACCTTACTATTCAGTTTAACTGGAAACATAAAAATAATAATATCAATAGGTAGACGACCATTATTACGTAGAAGCCAAAAGTTTGCCGAGTTTCAGTGTCGTTGAGAGGGATGAAAATATGTGCAGGTGACAAGCGGTGGAGGAAAATATTTTAAAATGCAATATGTAACTATAATTAAATATGTAACGATATAAAACCCATATCACACACCTGTGAAAGGTCTATTTCGCGGTAGGTGGAGCAAAATAAGCAGGACTTCGCTCCAAGAAATTATTCATTGGGCCAGCGACGGGTGATGAGTAGAAGACGGAGCAAAGAGAGGACGTGACCCCGCAAATAGTGGTCCACGGACAGCGAGGTGGAGACGGAAGGTGGCACCCTCGCTCACTCGCTCGTTTCCATCCCATCATCACCATCGCAACCGACTCGCGTACAACACCTGTTTCCCAGGAAACCCTCCCATCCACCCCCGCGCTCTCCTCCAAGCCAAAAAAAAAAGTATTCGCACTGCCGAGTGGCGGTCCTTGCGCGACTGTAAGCGCACCGCAACGCTCAGTTGTTTGCTTGTTTGTTTGGGTGCAGGCGTCAAGCCGTCGCTGGACGGAAAAGGGAGGGCTGAGAAACAAAACTGACGAAGCAAGAGCGGCGACGGGAGAGAAGACAACAGCGCCGCTTCGGTCCAGTGGGAACGGGCCGCATCACGGGGTGCCAAAACTGTGGTCCGCAGCTCCTCGGTGAAGGCGACTAACAACCTTCCGAAAGGGCTCAAACAAGGTCGACACGCACTCGTATTCTCCGTCCAGGGTTCATCTGGGTCGGACATGGAATGAGAGGCGAGACGGGAATGCTCATCACTTTTTGAAATGAAATGGAAGAGAAACAATTTTCGACGGGATTTGTTTTCTAAATTATTTTTTTAGACACCAGACGTCCACGCGTTTTTTACCTCATTAGCGTGTGAGCTTGCTCCGTTGAAATAAAAGAAAATGGCCTAATAGATCTCGTGCAGCTGACAGATAATGTTTGGGACAAGCAGAGAAGAAAATATATATTTTCACATTCTGCCGCATCTCCGCTGTTGCATGCAAACAAATCATTGAATATTCTGTTCTTGTAAAACTTAGGTATCGCAGGCAGCAAAATGCCGCAATGGACACGCAGCGTTGTAAGGTATCAATATTTTAAAAACAGAGATTGTCAAAACAACAGAAGGTGTCCAAAATCGAAATGAATGCAATAGTAGCGTTAAATTCCAAACACGAATCGAATGTGAATTTTTAAAAAATATTTGGCCGTGGAATTCTGTATCTGTTGAGTCACCTGTGTGCGCAAGAATTCCAGTAACAAATATTTTTTTAAATTCACATTCGATTCGTATTTGGAATTTAACGCTACTATTGCATTCATTTTGATATGCAAGCTTTATTTTGTGCTCGCAAACCAGAAGCTGAAAGATAAATGCGTGGCTTCTTCTCAGAAAAATGGGACAAATCTTAATAAATATTACCACTCGCCCTTAACTTATAACAAATGTTCGTGGCATGAAAATATAAAAAAAAGTTTTGAGAGAATTTTAAAGCTTTTGCTTTATCAGGCACAAAAATATTCTCTAAATAATAATAAAATATACCACTCGCAGGTCGAAAATTTATCCTAATATCTTTAGTTTACATTACTTAGAAGGTAGAGTTGGTGAATCCTTTACTTTGCAATTGCGAATCTGGAGAATGGCAATGGAGAATAAATGAATAAGAAATTTGATAATAACGAAAAAGGAAAATGTAGGGCATGGAGTGGTAAGAATTGGTCGCTGATCCACGGTCGAGAAAAAGCTTTAGCAAATAAGCCATCACAAATAAATGTCCGATGTGAAAAAATGTGTGAAGCTTTAAAGTTGGTATGCAACAGAATAGAATCGCGCAGAATTTTAAGAATGGGATGAATGCTCGGAATTTTGGACGTAATGAAGGATATACAAGAATGCATTTGCCAATGTTGCACAGGCCCAGTTAGGAATTGCGGGCGTATATTTTAGAATAGTAAAAATATTTTCTGGGATTTGAGAACGATATTCATTTGCATAACTGAGCTCCAAAACGCATCATCTTCAGTACGCTCATTACCTTTTTTTTATGTTGCAAATCTTAATTAAGGTCTTCTAAGAGTAAACCTTCCAGGTGACATATTTAGCACACAAATATTAACTTTCAATTTATAATGTAGAATTTTAGTTTTGCCCGGATTATAGTTCAAAGGAATATTTCTCGGGTTAACCACTGTGTATAGTTTTAGTTAATTGCTGCAAAATTTTCAACGGCAAAGTCTGCTATCGTCTTCAGAGACAGAATCAGGAGCCAAATTATTCATGGCATTTTGTTTATTTACTTATATATAATTTCAAATTAATTTATAATAACCTAATTTTCATGCTATAAATATGTCATAAATGTATCATACGCTTTAATTCATAAGTGTATGTGATTGACTCGCCTATGCTAAGAATACCATGCTGTGACACATCTAGTAAGGTGCAGATATGAATATGACTTTTATAACCGATACCAATGGTAATTTTAAAGCTAATTGGGCACAAATTTGCATTCAGGAGTTTTTCTGACGGTACAAAAATAAAAAAAAATTGTGGGCTCATAACAGCATCATTAATAATTATCAGAATATAGAAAAATATTAGTCAATATTATAAAACTTTGACTTCTGCAATACAATTTTTCACAGGTAATTTTAATGGAATGGAAACAAAAACATCAAGAATAATATTTTAAACACAATTTGACGATGAGATACTCTCCATGCCCAATTATCAGAAAATGTTTTATAAAATTTTGAACAAAAGATTGAAGACTACATAAACAACTACAGCAAAAAAGTAATCAAGAAAGTGTGTGTTTTTAATAATCAATCCCGCATCTCGCAGCAAAACAGACAGGTTGAAATTCTCCATTCTTGGAAGTTTTCAACTCGTAGGATAAACCCCATCAAATTTACCTCCAGTTGACGTGAAGTTTCCTCTAAAAGTCTTGAGTTTTCCTGAGAATATTTCCTGAGGACGCCTCAATCTTGCAAATTCAGGCGGAAGACCTACATTTCGGCAACTTCCATAATGAAATTACTGTTTTTATAAGGTAGTGCTTTCCTTTCAGCATCTCTATCTCATCAACAAGAGCATCAAAAATATTCAACTCGTATATTAAAAGCAGTAATCAAATGTATCACGTACACCACTTCGGAGAATGATAACACTTATATCTTGGTAATATAGGTATCCTCATATGTACGAGGACTGTTTTTTTCAACCACCAATCGCTCAGCAAATACACCATTCAAGTTAGAGTAAGGTACTGCAAAGATGGGGCAACTGCGCGTTCTCCGCACCACACGCTCAAGTCATTTCTGACCGTAAGTTGTAATTTTAAGGTCGGCAGCAATTTCATTAACTACACTGCCTCAATTGATTCTCCCGCCAAGTATACACTGCGGAGGGACTTCCAGAAAACTCGCCGAATGGCTTCAGCATAGACATGCTTAGACCTTTATGCCCATAAAAGAGAATTATTTTAAATTCACTGTGGCTAGAGTAAGAAACAGTGTGAAACATTACGTCCATTCCCATTAAAAACAAAAGAAGAGGCACGCTGACTTTTGAAAGTGTTCTGATCCAAGACAACGCCTGTCATCTCAACGCAGATGCAGCCCAACTGCTCCTTGAGCAATTTCAATCGGACATTTTCGATCATCAGCAGTGCTACACCGACCTAGTGCCGTTTGACTTCCATCTTTTAAGCTGGAATGAAAATATGGCATGAAGGAAAGCGTTTTCAAACCAGGGATGAGCCTTGGGACAAAGGCAAAATTCGTTGGAAATCCTTGGCGGCAACTTCCTATGAAGAAGGTATAATAAAGTTTGTCCACAGGCAGGGCCAAATTCATCAATCGCCGAGGCGATTATATCGAAATGACACCACAAGTGTGTTCAATATTTAGCAATGAAATAATTTTTAATCAATCCCTTCATCTTCTCTTCATGACCCATTGGACGTAGAATAAAAGGCCATCATATATTGTTTACATTCAAATAAATAATACCCACACCACAGCAATCATTACTATCATAATATAATGAAAAGAATATTGAGAAATATACGATGCATAGAAAGTTTAGCCATCAATTTTTAGAGCTTTCGCCCCGAGTAACAGAGCTCGTACTAGTTCATTAGCTTTATTGTAACCATTTACCTAACCCAAACACGGTTATACGAAGGTTATTTCAAGAATATAACTTGAAAACCCGAGTCAGAGTTTAACGTTACCAAGTCCTACTCAGAGTAAATTAAAATATTTTTCTACTAATCAGTGGAAGGGTGATAACGAACAAACTTAAAATTGGTAATGCCTTCAGGCACCACACACTTCGAGATCCTTCGTTTTCACGTACAAAATTCTAGAGATATTTCCTGCTCTCATTCATTTGAGAATTTATCCGAGCGTGCAATGATGAACGATACAAGACTTGCCTGAGGGAGATCTGCCGAGCATGAAGTTGAAGAGTAAGTTGTCCACAGAGTAAAATTATTCACATGCTCATACTTACTCCTAACACTGGTCATTATGCTTTAGAAAATAAAAATTTGCCGATTTAAATACTCATAAGTTTACATACCCAAAGCGAATATAATTCTAGACAAGCTAATAATAAATAGTTAAAGTTGAAATATGCAAAATAAAATTATTTTATGCACTTGAAAAATAAATAAAATAATAAAGTTAATATTAATTAAATTCTGAGAATGAAGCTGAGTTATAGAAACAAAATAACCAAATAGCCTTTGGAAAATTAACTAGGTGATAAAAATTGATGACGACACGAGTCTCTAACACAAAAAATGAAGGAAAAGAGTAATAGAGCAGCAAAACAAAGTAACAGAGGAGTAGGGGAAGGAAAAGAAAGGGAGGTCATGCTATTCAAGAAGAGGAAAATACCAAACGAAGTGAAACAGTCAATGTCAAAATTAAATATTCCACATTAAAGGGATTTCTTGCGAAATTAAGAGAGATTCGTAACTCTGGCATAATTCTCAATACCGGCGAAATGGTAATATAATGTGCAGAAGAGTAGGAGAGAAGACAAGCCTCATGAAAACCTAAATAAAAAGACGGAACAACCTTATAGGCCACATCTTGAGACATGATGGCCTGATGAAGACAATCGTCGAAAGACAAGTGGATGGTAAAAATGGAAAAGGATGGCCTCGGACAAAATACATGTGACAGGTAAGGAAGAATGCAAAAGGGAAGAAATACGTAAGTGTGAAAAGACTATCTGAGAGGAGAATTAAGTGGAGAGCTGCGTTAAACCAATCTTAGGATTGTAGACCAGAGATGATGATGATGATTATGATGCTAGTATATATTAAATTTATTCCTCTCATTATTTAATCAATACAACATGCACGCAAATCCATTATTAAGATTTAGTTCGTTCAAAGTTTGGCATTGTTGACTTTTACTGCTTCACCGCAACAACGAGTGACTTTAGGCAATCTCTCTAAAAGAATATCTTCAAAGAGTCCAATGGAAAACCAACACTGAAGTCATCAACCTGGGCTTCAATCTACCATCATCACCGTCGCCGAACAAATTAGGGCTCCCTAGACCGAAATTACTCTCGTATACACAAGGACTCTCAGATTTCGAGAATGCTGAAATGGAAGAAATACTGCCACCATGTCAATCCTGAATGCGTGTAATAATATATATCTATTTAGAGCAAATTAGGAAACAGCAAAATCGGAGAAATTCTCTTAGCTTGAGCAAAAATGCATTTTTGGCAATTATGCGTAATTAAATATCGGTGGGAGTAATTACACCAGAGTCAGAACCAATTTTTGCATCCCTTGCGAGAGAAAAATATTTCAAATTATAAAATATTGCGAAATGAGTCCTTCGATAATACGTTTAAAACATAAGCTAACTGAAGAGGTATACGATCATTCTTTCCCCATATAATTATAGTTAGGTCTATCATTTCAATATAGCATTGAATGATGTAAAATAATAGCTGAAATTTCACTTCACAATGATTTTAGTTATTAATCAATAACTGTAACAAGCGAGTATTTGCTCATTAATGCTGACGATCTTCTAAAGGGTTCTGCTGTCACTGCAATATACTGAGTTCTAGTAGGTGTAGAGTGGTCAGTCACGCCATCAACCAAGGGTTGCGCCATCATTAGGGAGGCACTAGGTACACGTCTAGCTAATGACTAACCGAGCACATCTAACGTGCACAAGGTGTGCTGAGGTGGCCTAAGCTTTGTCTGACGAACTAATGGTTAAATGAAGTAATTAATTTCTTTTCAAGGTTGCATGAAATTTGCACCTATTTTGACTCATTTTTTCACAATCACTGACCCTCTTCTATATCAAACATTTTCTTTTTGCCACGGTAGCTGAATTGATATTTTAATTTACATCAGCTGAGTTCAGTAGTTATTCCATTTTAAAAATTAAGCTGCCACTTCATATACGAAGATAACTGGCTAATACGTTCGTCAAATATTTTTTCAAAATATGAAGAAACTTTGAAACAAAGAATATCAATTATATTGAGGCTAAAATACTCTATGGGTAGGTCAGTGAAAATTTTGCTACAGCCGAGCTGCATGCAGATAGTTGTATAGAAAACTAGAAAAAGAATTGATGTGCATAAGGTGAGATTTTTAAATTATTTTTAGAGCTCTGCAGACCTTAGGTTAACGACATGAAGTAATTCGTTCCGTAGGACCAATCGTAAAACGAAATTCATCGTATATTAAATCTGCATTATTCTTGATTGAGCAATCAGTTTAAATGGTGTCAGCACAGGGTAATTGTTGCTATATCAAATCTTTTTCGCCAGCAAATGCGACGTAAGAAAAATTGAATACGCGAGAATAGGAAACGCCCACTCGCAACCAATAATGATCTTTATTTTTCATAATATCACCTACCAGAACAGAGATTTCTTAAGTGAAAACCGTACGGGATGCATTATGAAGCTCATTAACAAGTAGCATGCTTGAAAACACCCTTCATCTGTCATGAAAATCAACGGAGGAGACCTCATTACTGCTTGGGGTGGCATGTATCTAGAAGAAAATCCTCTCCTCTCCAAAATGAATTGAACCACTTGCGCCAAATCTTCTATTTTATACCGCCAACAAACTGATAACTGAACTCGTAAATTAATTACTACTGTGTAATAAATCATGAAAAATTTCCATTCACAAATTATAGGTGCGTATAATTAAAAAATAAATTTAAATATATTTATAAATGTACTTACTCATCTATAGTAAAACAAAAACGGATTTGTAGACTTTTAGATGCGTTTCCATCTATTTTAATGCTCTTTCGGCTACTCCCTCACTTAGTGCTACCGTCTTCTGGGGAAAGAAGAAACCATTCGAAAAGGTGAGCATCAGAGAACCCAATTTGGCCGTTAACTGGATCCCATGAATCGGCTCATTTGAAAGGATTAATTGGCTGAGATGGTCTCTAAGTTCCCTTCCAAGGAAGCAATCTTTTCCTCGTCTTTCTCCGTGGTGTCGCGTAAGGGTGAACTACGTCCGACTACTTGACTTTTTGAGGTCCATCTACTAAATGCACGTTACCGTCCATCAAAACGTATACTCTCTTTGAACAAGCTCTTTTCACCTAAGGTAGTCACACTTTAAGCAGTAACTCAGTTTTATGAGCCCTTTTGCATTACCTAATTGCTGCAAACGTTGAAATAATCATCAGAATCGAGAACGCCTAAGAAAACTACGATCCAATGTTGAAATAATTACAATTTACAAATTCTTGCACTTTTTATATTTGAAGCAGTAATAAGAATTAAATAAAAGACTTAAGAATTAATTTGAATATCATTAATTCATAATAACTCATTAACTCGTAACATAACGATCATGAGACAAAATATAGCATTTTTACCCAAATTATATTATTTCACTAATAGAAAATACGAAAAAACATTTGGCTATCCTCATACTATTCCACCAATATTTTTCTTCACCATGGAGACAGCTTCTATCAGGCGTTATAATGATAAAACGCGAGTTTTTATCTGTAAATGCCTTCCAGTAATCAGATTAAATAGTTTGCGATTATGCGGAAAAATTTTCCATACATATTATTTTTGTAGCAGTTTATTAATTCTGATTTAAAAAAATATTATATGTGATAACATTTTAATTTTTTGCGCAACTACATAAATAGCGTAATTACCTTAAATATGAATTTTATTGAGTTATGTACACATTACAGGTAACACTAGGCCAATACAAACTATGATGAAATCTCGATACTAATGATGTATGCTTACTTAGTTCCTCCATGTTTCAAAGTCTGAGATAAGAAATAGATTTTCACAGAGGAAAGTTCTGTAAGAGCAGGTAAATTATCTGCAACTAGGCCATCGCTAGAAGAGGCATGAGAAGTTGGAGTAGTGACAAGACACCATAACAACTTCTGAAGTTGGTCCAAGTTAAGTGCCTCTAGAGGAAATTCCATTTGCTAGGATGCTTTACCTCTGGTATCTACAGAATTTGCCGGACACAGATTTAAAGCTCCAAGGAAAGCAATATCTATCAAGCAAATGAGAGAAAATAAATATGTAAAGCAATTATTTTTCAAAAGCAACTGCTCTTAAATTGCGTATTGAATAAATTTTCGGCACCGAGACCATATATATTTTGATTAACATTGATTTATACCAATACAGGACCATTAGGCGGAACTTTTATTAAAAACTTCATCCCCATTTTCTAAGGCAGAAATTTAACGATAACTTGACAGAAGGAGAGGTGCGGTATGAGATGATTTAAAATGGGAATACCTTGATTTCAAAGGATAAATGGCATCAAACTAGAAAGCTATTTCGCATTAGCGTGATTCAAAATGCGAGAACAATATATAATTGTTTTCGGAATATACACATTAAGTAAGATACATGCATTCAATATGTATTGATCAGAATATCATTTACATGACTTGGCTAAAAATCAACTAAAACTGACTAAAATAAACCTTGAGTGATAGTAAGATTACGTATTCGTCAAATCACGGAAAAAATTAGTACTTTGCCGAAACATTTCTCCATTTCAACTATCCTCGCTACTTACGTTTCTCCTCTCTTGGCGGGGAAATCCAATCATAGGCATTGCACATTTTGCAGTGCCTATGATTGTAACGACGATGATGTAAGCAACGATTAAAGCTAGTAAAACATCTACGAGTAGCCAATCGTACCACTGAAAGGGGAGTTAAATTGATAGAAGAGTTTTATAAAATTCTAACGAGACATTAAAGCTTGAAAGAATATTTGCTGAAGGTTGTGACTGAATACAGAAGAAAATTGTCAGACTACTATACAGCAACTTAATAAAAAGAATTTTGAGAACAATTGTGTGCAGTAAAAAAGGAAACTACATCAAGTTTAAATTTTTACCGGTAGGCGAAAGTAATATCTCCGTGATTGTGATAGGAAAAATGTTTTCCTGTGATATGGGTAATTGTGGAAATTGATTTGCTGATAAAAATTTTAAGTGTAGTATAAAAGTAATGAAAAGAAAAAATATCTGTTCCTTTTGCAAATCAAAATATGCATAGTTTCTTTCATCCTTTTTATTTCCTTAAATGCGGAAGCTAAATACTATTACCTCATTAAAAACCTAGTTTTCTAGTTTATGAAAAACATCAACAGATATCCCGGGAAACAATAGGCAGAAATGAAAGATATCAAAAATGCCGTATGCGGGATAGTTGCCAACTTATATCAGGGGCTCATATCAGAAATTTCTTAAAATCGGACATTATTAATAATGCCGCTCGGGCCCCAAAGTTAAAGATTTTGCAAGCATTAAGGCTGAATTTAGATATAAGCACTTAGATATAAGATTTAGATATCGAGAATAAAACACTGATACTAAGCCCGTTTTGGTACTTTATAGTGATAAATATAACATTCAAGGTTATATTGACGAAGTTTAAAGTTTATCTAAAGAATTGTATGCTTTTACGACGATTGAGAATGATCAACAAAAAATGAGAGTATGCAACGCGCGTGCCACCCAAAATGTCTGACTGGGGAGGCGCGCGCTCACTCTCGGTGCGATATCTCGGAAACCAATGAGCAGAAATGAAAGAATTTCAAAGTTATACTCTGCAAATGTCTAAAAAAAATATTGTAGAAGATAAAAAAGTAATAGGATAAGTAATAGAAATAAGTTTTCTGTGTATTCAATCAGGAAAAAAACAGTTTCAAAATTTATTTTCATTTTGATTAGAACAGATAAAAATTTCGATCTATTTACCCGAAAGAAAGATGGGATCATACGACTTATATTTCCAACTAAAATAATTACAATGAAATCAATACTCAAGAGTGCAACAAATTAATAGATACCACTCAGTTTTATAATTATTTGCATTAAAAAAATGAATGTTTCACAATTAAAGACAAAAAAATAACTATTTTAAATATTATATTCAATGAAATCTTAACAAAAAACTGTTCAACAGTTGAATTAAATATCGATAAACCTCCTGATATTAAGCGACTTTTTTCCTAGCACCTTATGATGTGCATCTAATTTGTACCGCTCACTTACTTACAAAGGCACGTTCGAATGAATTAGCGACTCATTTCCCTTCCAATATATTCTGTGTATCCTTTAAAGGAAACGTTTTGGTAATACCTTTTAGTAAACATTCCGTTTTATGATATATCGTATATATAAATATATTTTACAAGTTAATACTGAAATATATGAATCTGGAATAAAATAAGCCATCACCATATTCAGTAAGTAAGTAATGTAAATAAAACCAAACAAGTTGATGAAAGTGAGCAGCAATGAGTGATTAGAAGGTAATGGAAACAGGTCGTGTAATTACTCTGCTTGAGAATGAGAACAGCGCTCCGGCGGGAAAACGGAAAGGTAATAATGAACAGCGGTGAGACCCATTTTTCTCCCTCGACAGCAAATTAGAGTTAGGGACGAGGAGAGGCAGAATTCACTTAATTGAGATACACGGAAGCTCTTAGGTCACAAGGGACAAAAAACTAAGCTATACAACGCTCATCAAAATGCAAGCATATTAATACTTTATATCGAAGGTACCATACTTTAGAATACTATAGTTATATAGATATATATTAGAAACATATATTTTGAACCAGTTTTAGTCCGCACACTTAAATCATACATTAATAAGGAATTTCATGGATTAATATCCATTTGTGGTGCTGCAGATTTCCTTTAATAATATCAATTTATTTCAATACTAGAGACTTCTAAGTGACTTTTTCCTCGTAATCACTACCTATGCGTAAAGTTTAGCTCATAATTTAACCATGTTCAATGGAATATTCTGCGTATTTTGTCCATAACCTTAACGTAAATCCTTAAAGCCTTGAATGAACGGTAAGCTGGCATTAAATATTTAAGAAAAATTTAATTAAAACAGGGTGTTGGAGAGAGAATGTCAGCTTTTAATACCTTCACAGCTACTAGACAGGCATAGAATATGCATGGATTAAATTTCAGCGGCAATCTGTCAACCATCATAGAGAATCAAAGCTGATACACAAGGTACATTCGTTTACGCACTTTCGGACGCCCGAGCTTGCACATAGGAAATTACAATAAATTGAGTATAGTTAAGATTGAAATTGGAAAATAAAAAAAAAAAATTTCTGATACATCTGAAAGAAAACATTTTCAATACAAATCGCTAGTATACCATTCTACGACGTATAATACAACTGCAGCAATATTAGTTCATGCAGGTGATACAGCTTTAACAAAAATTTGATGGAGGTGAAGTGTAGCAAAGAAAGATGTTACAACCGCCTATTTCATACCTTAGTTTCCAAACCCTGAGCATTACTCCGTTGGTACATAAAATAGGTGCCAACCTCGCATGAAATATAGGAAACTGCTAAATAGGAAGGAACGATCACGAATTCAAAAATTAAATTTAAGAATCAGAAAGCGGGCATTGAAGGATCCCCTAGGGCAGAGGGACATGAAGGAGTGGAATGACTCGCGAAAGAGATTTCAAGATTTTTGCGCAAATTTAAACTTAAATTATTAATGACTGTTCCTCGACTCGTTGTCTATTTCATTGATGTCCTTTAGGAAGGATTGGATATAGCAAAATTTAGATTAATAGGTTAAAATTTCAATTATAAATAGTGAGATACCCAAACATGCATATTTGTTTCCTTCTCTATGCTATTTTTAAGGCAGGCACTTTATTTTCATTTAAATGTTACCACCAGGCAATAACCTAGTAATAAATAGATATACATTACGAAAATAAATAAATATAACATATAAAATTTCATTTTGTGCTCATATTTTACGACGAAAAAATGTTGGCGTTCGACTCAAAATTACGATAAGAGGAACATGTTCCTAAATTTAACAATTGAAAGAATGTTTCCTGCTACTCCCGTATGTATAAATAAGGTGATCTCGGCGACAGAGAGGAAATTGATGATGCTGAGATAGCCGCAAAGACTGAACTCATCACATCAATCATTGTACATGGCGTTACATTACCCACGTCTCCTGGCCATTCCAATCTCGATTATCAGCCCATAACTACCTACATTGTCGCCTCCTCCACCGTCTAGGATAGATATCGGAAAGGGTTTTGATTTCATCCTTCCGTGTTCCAGCTGACTATGGATTTTTTTACTGGTTGTATTGGGTTACTCACGATGCGAATAGCGTACCATAACGCTGATGGTTATGACCCTGAGAAAATTGATCGGCAGACGTCCTCATCCATTCAACGGGAGTGTTTTGATACCCTTTAGAAGAGCTCCCGAACGAGATAATCGGAATATAATCGCTCCCTCTCCCTTCATTTCTCCTGAGATTTGAAGGACAGGAGTGTGGAAGGAGATTTCTTGGTCGAAGGACGCGCAACACAATACTAGTGAATAAGATATCCCTGAAGCAAAACTGAGATTCTGAGATGCTGAAAGATAGTCGCATCTAAAATTCAATAGCAAAAGAAAATCGTTCTAATGAAGTCTAACACAGAGTCTACGATTGAATAAAAGGATTTAAACTCAAATACCTATCAAGGCATTGTAACGTTTCAATTAATTTCACTTCGTTTTCACGTTACTTTCAAACATTTTATTTCACTTTAAATAATACATACTCGGGAGCGAGGGAACACCCGTCCGCCATAACTATCACAATCCGACTCCTCTCCTTACTTCCTCCCGCGCCGTCAACAATCCCAACAATTACCTCACTCCACCTCTGCTGCTTATTATTGCCTTTATTTCGTCACACCAACAACCAAAACAAACCACTCAAAATTAGGTGTTACATTTGCCCCATTGGAAAAGAAAATGGAATGATATGCAATTTTCTTTTTCAAAGCCTTCAAAAACAAAGTATTATGGGTTACGGGCGTGGCCCCAACGCCTTCAGTTTTGAACTTCCCCCTTTCCATCACACAAACACAGTTCACTCCACTTCACACACCGGCATTTCATTATTCCATCTGTCACACTTCTCTTACTTATCACTCCCCTTCTCCGTTCACTTTACTCATTCATTCATCACTGTCATCATTCATTCCAAGCATATAAATACCAACCATGCACTTAATAAACAATCAACAAACACTCCTGCAATCATCCATATCAAATTATTACACATGTATTTACCCTCACTTTTCTCCTGTCACATCACCCTTCCACCGTTTCTCCAGGGTGTAACCACTCTCGCCACCTATCTAATTGCCCCATTTTAAATTTTACTCTCCTCCTTTTCTCCTTCCTCCTTCTTCTCTCCACCCGACCTTCGTCCCTTCTTACGTTACCTTCACGTATCCTAAATATTCTCGCGATCCTCTCATTGTCAGAGTCACCTTCTCCCGCCGATCCAAGCTCGGTTATGTGACTGCTTCCTTCCGCCATCATGGAATTGACAAGGTGCTGTCGCTCCGGTTGGCGCGCCTCCGCTACATTGTTTAGTGCAGGCCGCTGATCAGCTGATCTCTCGCCCGGCCGGTGAAAGTATCCATCGCCGAGAAAGTTATTGTCCCGTCGTCCCTCTCTCTGCTGGCTCGACGCCTGCCACTCCCGCTGCTGCGACTTCCATCCGTGCTGCTGGCTGTGCTGGAACGCGCCTCCCGACGTCCTCCACGCACGCTCCTCACGGGGTCCCGATGTATGCCCCCCATCGAACGTCGGGACCCTCAACTGCACCGCGGATGCCACTGCGACGTCAGGTCCCGTGCCTTTCTCACGCACGATGCGTTGGACTGCTTCCTCATCTAGCCCAGCTGCCTTTGTGGTGGATTGTTGTCCGTCCGCCATCTTCCCGGGCACTTCCTCCACTTGTTTTTCCTTTCTCCCCTTACATTCTCGCCTCTCCAGTTCTGCTTCCCATTTTCTATCTCGACTCTCCCGTTCTGCTTCCCATTTTCTATCTCGACTCTCCCGGTCTTCTTCCCATTTTCTATCTCTACTCTCCCGTTCTTCTTCCCATTTTCTATTTCGACTCTTCTGTTCTTCTAGCATCTGTCTTAGTAGCACCCGTAGGTCACTGTATCCTTGGTCCTGCGTCTCCATCTCAAACTCATGTGTCTCTATATCTACCCCTTCTTTTATCAAAAGCGGTTTTAAACGTTCCTGCAGCTCAAATTTCGCCCCTTGGGTCGTCGATCCCCGATCCCTCAACAAACTTTGTAAATCCACCTTTTTCAGTTCGTAAAATTTTTTTCACTCCCGCCATCTTGAATTCCCGCTCTCTACGACGCGACTCGTTCCTCAGGCGTTCCGTGGTCTCGATCCTCTCGAGAAGTCGTGCCCCACACGTTGCGGCGCCAAAATGTAACGTTTCAATTAATTTCACTTCGTTTTCACGTTACTTTCAAACATTTTATTTCACTTTAAATAATACATACTCGGGAGCGAGGGAACACCCGTCCGCCATAACTATCACAATCCGACTCCTCTCCTTACTTCCTCCCGCGCCGTCAACAATCCCAACAATTACCTCACTCCACCTCTGCTGCTTATTATTGCCTTTATTTCGTCACACCAACAACCAAAACAAACCACTCAAAATTAGGTGTTACAGCATTTAATAAGAAACTTAATTGGCAGTTAAACAGCACTAATGTTAAGCTACTAGAAGGCAAATAATTTATTCCTCTTGATGATTAATCAATGAAAATCCTTGCCTAAGATAAAAATGAAGTTATCAGTGACTGATGTTAATAATAATAACGGTCCTCAGATTTTTCACTGAACACTGCTAATTTTGTGTCGGCTCCAATGCATATTCTTTTTTGAATTTTATTGACGGGAACTCTCAATGAATAGAATATTGGCCTTAAAGGCGAGGTTCTTAAGAATATCACCAAATAAAAGTACCAGGAAATTATATCGCTTCATTGCGATGATGGAATTTTTAGTTATCGTTCATTAATTTCTCAATCACAAAGTTATAGACTAAAACGCTATTAAACTCTATACTGACCGGGTTCATTTTGCTTCGAAGACCCTATTTTCAAAATGGTCGAAAGGAAATCATAACTGCGCTAAAAATATGATTCATACAAATTAAAGTTAGATACTGATTTAAAATATGGTCTAAAATAGTTATACCATCCGCTTTCTTCATGAACGCAATTAATGTTTCCTTTACGATTCCGAGACTAAAATCACCGACTAGTTTATTCATAACTTTGCTGACAGGTATTATTATCTGCCTGGATTCAATAACAGAAAAGTGATGCAAATTGTTGCGAGATAATTCGGCTGATGATGACCTCAATTATTGAGCAACTAATTTTCGGAGGGAAAGGGAATATCGACAATAGTTCATTGACCGGCGAAAGGATATTCTGGTCCTCTTCGTGCAGCAAAAATGACCCAGGTGAAACCGTGTGATGCATGAAACAGATAAATCAGGGCCGTTAAATTTATTATTAAATTCGTTTTAATTTGTTTTCTCTACCTATATATTAAATAAAAAGATTTCTGCATTTGGTTTTTAAGTTGAAATCTACCACGGAATTTTTCATAAATAATTTGGAAAAGAACAACCATATAGTTCTCATTTAAAATTATACTACAAGGATCGCAGAATAGAAAACCTAAAGCTATTTTATAAAGGTCTACAAGAACATTAACTTTACGGTCACGATGATTAATCTAATGTGTTACTTTCATTACTCAATTTAATATCCAGGAATAAAATCTCTTAGAAGGAGTGTTGAATCTCAGTTTCTAATTCAATGAATTGGGAGCATAACGAAGTCACACAAAGCCTAAGCTAATACAACAAGTACAGGAGATATAATAGTTTATAATTATCATCTAAGGTATACGCCCGAAAATTTATGAAAACCTTTCCTTTTATGCCTAATTACTAATCGGATGTTCATAAATTCAGGATTTTCTTTGGGTCTGAGACCAAATTCAGCCACATCTCTACACCGCTACTTTCAGTAGAACAATTTCGGTCTTTTTTAGGTAAAAATATGATATTTAGTCTTGATGAAATGTCGTCCTACTCGAAGACAATATATTAGAGAAGATATTGTACCGTTTACTCTTTATTCATTAGGCGCAACACATTTCAAAAAGATTTTAGCCTACCCGTACTTTTAAAGTTCTTCTCATTGCAAAACTCATGGGGCATAGCGTGTCTCACCAATATTGCTGGCACATAAATTGAAGATTCAACCATCCTTGGACGAAGATGCTTCTTTAGAAGGCGCAGTCACAAATTCTTAAAGGGAACGATTCCAAATCTTAAGGGTGGCAATGAGAGTTTTTATCAAATTGTCGGTTACGTTTTCAATTAAAAATTTTAGCGGATGTGATTTCATAATAATGTAGCCTTTGATGACATGCAACCATTATTTGGAGATATTATGGACGGCTATGCATTCAAAAGTTCGTTGATAGAAATGCATAAAAGACAATTACCACAGTCTAGTTCTGTAAAAACGACTATACACGTACAAGATATAAATTCACCATTGCGAAATAACTAATTCCACCTGATCTTACGATAACTGGTTCTATGATGCAGGCCATGTCCAGCATAGCAAAGAATAAAACATGTAACTTCAATAAAATAGTGATACTAGAAAAATTAACTGAGAAATGGCATACTTGGAACGTTATAACGAATAAATATTTCAATCTTCACTAACTCCCAATAAAATACTTCAACAGTAGAAGTCAGTAAAAGTCATGGCGGAATGAAGAGAACTTTTAGTTTCAGCACAAAGTACAATGTTTTTGCACATTAATTCTGCAGCATTGCTCAAGCTTGACATCTACAAGTCTGCTGTAGGAAAAGGTCCGTGTGAGAGGTGTCACGAAGTGAATCAAGAGGAGCGGCCGACCCGTGGCTCACCATGAGCATTCTCTCGGCCCACTAGATCACTTTATCATACTTTTACCATATACTTTTATCGCAGACTCTTTAGAATATTTTTTTTTACTCCCAAATGTCTGTAGTGGGTTTAAATTTAACATAAATATATATGTATAATTTTATATGAGTCCCGCGGAGTGATAATTCATTTCCAAAGTGGCTAGCAATACCATTTTGGTTGGCCATCTCTCATCTAAAATGTGATTGGGAATAAACCAAAGTGGAATAATAATTTCAGACAATCAGAAGGACATTAGATCTACAATCTAAGAGGGAGTGGTTGCGAGCGATACATCTAAGTTTATCACGTATTTTCGATATTCAGTGGCCGGGAAAGGTGGCAGATAGAGCGTACATATCAGATGGTTTGAGAACAAGGTCACGTACACAATACCAAAACATGATTTTCCTGCCTTTAACGGATGAAGTAACATGGCTGGAGTTGGAGTGATCGAAGAGAAAAACAAATTCCTTGAGTGAGCCGATTCATTCGGCGAGAGCCACCTACTCATAATTATCTCAAGAGCGGAACAGACCTCTCTGAATGTTGGGACACTAAATTGTTCCCCGAGAAAAGATCCAACCGTTACCTACCTTTCCAGCCCGCTTCCGGAGCTTCCATCTCAATTTACCACAAATCATCATCTCGCCTGACGCCCACTCGACATAACTAATTGGAGCATAAAATCTCCGTTTTCGAACTCGTATTCAACGCACCAAAATCACGCCAAGAAGAGTATTTTTTGGGAAAGAAAAGGGGAGACGGAAGGAGGTAGGGCCAGTGGGAAATAACAGGAAAGGCTGAGAGATGGATAGGGTGGCGGGGGATGTATAAAGTATAAAAAGGGTGGGTGCGAACGCAGTGGGTGGGGTTGGAGGAGGAAGACTCCCGGTTCCGGATGGGGTGATTGATTTTTCACGGGCGGCCCCGCTGGGGGAGGCAGGGAAATACAGATCGTGGGGGGAAAGCAGACGCGTTGAGAGGTTCGTAGTAAAGCGCAGACGTTCTTGATGGAGATGGCTGGGAGGGGGAGGAGATGGACGGGGTGGCTGAATGAAGATGGCAAGAGACGGAGTCGGGAAGGAACTCATACTTGCGGGAGGAAAGGTGAGGGATATATGGCAGCGAGGTGGGATGCTGTGCTGGACCAATTTCGCCGCCGTCGACCGCGAGGCATTCCAATCGACGCCCAGGTGACGAGCGGGCGTCCGACGCGAAAGTAAACGCTCATTCGAAGTCCAATAAATTGAATGTGATGCGCTCGGACGGAGCGAAGCGAAATATAGTATGTTTGCACGACATCCGTTTTCGATACGCGAAATTGCTCAAACGGATTTTCCACGACCTGGAAATGACGCAAATTGCACAGGGAAAACGTCGGGTAAGCAATCGAGACGATTAAAATTAGAGCAGAAAGGTTGTCTATCAGCTACTGACCCTGGAAAGCAACACAAGCGACGGCATAACGAATCGTTTTCGAATAAAAATGGAAATGGACGAATATAACAGATGTATTATTAATTGAATCCATTCACATAAAGTACAAGCGTTTGAGCCGAAGAAAAATATGGATAAAAAATTAGCTGGAAATGAATATTGCAGCCTTCAAATTGGGCCTAAAATAAGAGTAGTCATGGCATTTCAAAGTCGATCAATCATATTGTAAAACACAATCATTGTAACCTATGTATATTGAGGAACAGTACGGAACGGATAAGTACTTTTAAAGGCACCTACCTGATTTTAATTTGGAAGTGTACATCGTCATCTTTTAGAGTGCAACCAGATTGAAATGAAATAAACATTCACTCGGCCATTCATATGTAATATCATCAAACAGCTTTTCAAATAAACAACTTTCTGAAATAAACACACTACGTTAAGTCTTTTAGGATGGCATCAGGTATACCTAACAAGAAATAAAGTATTGAGGGAACACAAAACCTCAATCAGATCGTGAACCTTGTTCAGATGATTCATTTATGAGCATTTAGGTGATCGTTTAAGTATTCATCATATTTTTTCAAACTGTGTCATTTTTTTCTTGGGGGGGTGAAGCGTGAAATAAACTCTCCACGACGTAATGAAAGTGCTGAAAACAAATCAATTTCTGGAGGAAATGATTCGAAAAATTTAATCAGCTTAAAACCATTTGGTCATGGTATTGAAGTTTTTTTTTAGATTCAAATGCTTAGGAAATTTATTTTGGATCACAGTACAAAAGTAGCAATCAAATGTTTAGCCTATCAAAATTTGAAGATACAATTGAAAGAAATAATCTACCTGTACATACCTGTATATACACCCGTTATCACTGGTCGTCAGATTATTTAGAGCCAAAGAATCCAGTAACCAATTCATTTATTCTCGATCTTTGGAGCTATTTGTGTTTCACGCACCCCCTGGAAGGAAAGCGCTGGTGCTTCTAATGCCGTATTTCCTTTATTTTTTGTGATAAAGAACTAGAAGTTTGAAAACTATGATCATCGACTGAATTACAATCATATTTCATGCTCTAAAAGTTATCAAAATGATTTCAACCACGAAATTACATGCTGATTTATTGAGTATTATCAATACTATGAGGAGTAATTTTACTCAACCGAGATTTAATAGAAATTAGCCGCAAGGACGCGAAGAGACAACCACTTACAATGCCCGTGCTAACTTCCTGCCCGTGAATGAATATGCTTAGAAATTAATGTTTTGACGCAGATAGTCATAATTTTAATTAATGAAGTCGCTTGAAAAATTCTGTTATAACATTTTATTGAGTCAACTGCGTCGAATGTGTTTATGTTAAAAATTCTTCTTTTACAGAATGAAAATAGTTAAATTTACACCGGATTTGAACCCTTCAAGAACTTCGCCGCAGCTACTGCGAATGAAATAAACCGACTCGACTACGGAACCACGTTTTCGCAAGACATAAACGGTGAGTTCAAATATGAACGTAAAGAGAGGAAAAACCTCGCCGCGGCGCCCGAAAGAAAACACTCCGACGGCCCAGAGTGAGTTTCCTCAACGCTCTCCATCCGCTAGGGCTTTTGCCCATGGAGTTTGAATCCCATTCCGCAGCCCAGGCCGCATCCGCGACCATCCTCGTCGAATCTTGGTGAGGGAAAGCCAAACGATGCAGGTTGCCATGGGCGCAGCTAGGAATTAAGGCTATGGGGTTTTAGGTGCAAATAGACCTGGGGTGTTTGGTATACCCACCAGGATAAGCGGGAGGTTCGGGGGCCCTCCCCCAGAAAATTTTTAAGATAAATGGTTCAAAATGATGAGTTTTATGGCTTTCTGAGGGATGTTTTATTAATCCTTACACTCTACAATAAGTATATTAATCAAATGAAGTCAAATTGATTAAACTTAAATATTTCTCTGAGCTCGGGGGGGGGGGGGGGGGGGTTATCCCCCAAAACCTCCCCCTCGCTGCGCCACTGCAGGTTGCCTCATGTGGCAAACCACCAAGTTTACACCAACCCGAGCCCATCAATAAAATTGAATTATTGAAAACGATGGTGCATAAGTGTTTTTAGAAAATGTATTTTGATGCAGTAGAAATTTCAAAATTATCTCTCTTGCCTTCCATCAATCCATTGAAAATAACGGCCTTACTTGTTTTTCCTTTCCAAGTAATTTTAATTCCAAAAATCTGCATTACTCTCTAATAAAATAACTTGAGGCTAATTAACACCTTCACGTTTTGGAAAAAACACTTGAATCATAATTTCCAGTCCTTACAATAAGATTGATCTCTACAGTAAATATTAACTCTCTCTTTAAAAGGAACATTCTCTGGTCATCCCTTGTTATTACCATACCTTGATTTTTAACTAAATACTCTAGGCCTCACAGTGCATGTAAAAATAAGTTCTCACCATGGGTGACTTTAACTTGTCTTCTATTTAAGCTGCAATTTTGTCACACCGATATCGTGTTTTAGAGATAAATATTTTTTGTCATACAGTTTAAAACTATGCCAAACGCTTTAAAATTATCAACAACAGTGTGATTACCTGCATTGTCAATATATAGCTAAAAATTTAGAACTTCAATCATTCTAGCAAGCAATGCTCACTAATTGAACAAATACCTGAGTTACCTTATTTAGAAGAAATATTTCTATGAACCCTACGTTTCATAAACTGGAAACAGTCAGATGAAGGAGAAAATATTTCCTCGTAAATTTGGCTCGCTCGTCTCAGAATACCGAAATGAGCAACAAAGCCTTACTTTTATGATGCGGCCCCCTTAAACCCGTGTGACCTGAGAGAACTTCTGGAGCACCCCGGCAGACGGCAGCAGGGGGCGCGGGGGCGGCCGAACGCACGCTCGCCCGCTCGCTCGGGGGCAGGGCCGTCCACCCTCGCTTTCGCGTTCTCTGTTCGGGGGAGGGGAGGGGGGAATGACGTATGTCCTGTCCACGCGAGTGCCGACTATTGCGCACGGACTTTGCTTGGTTAATTCTCCCCGCGGGGTCTGAAGGGAGAGGAGACTGGTAGAGAGAGAGAGGGTCAAAGGCGATGCTATTTTATACCACGCACGCAACGGAACGGGAGCACGGGGGCGCCGTGTGGGGATCACTAATTCGCCATTCATTAAAATAATTCGGTCGATGGTCGGGGAAGATAAGTGGGGTGAAAAAGAAGTGTTCTTGTTAGTTAACAACAATTGAGGCTGGTAATTTTGAATGGGTAGATATTAAGTAAGCAGGATGTTTGTAAATGAATAATTATCCCTTTGATAAGGCATTTATAAATGTCTATGTGGGTAGGTCAATTTATAAGTGGATGTTTAACCCGGTGTTTGCGTTTTAAATCGAGTTAAATCAGTGAGTAGGACGTTTACAAATGTATGTGCACCACAGTATCGGTATCAACTCGTAGCCGTAGCGTACGCCACGCCACTCCGAAATTCCCTTGCTGGTTTATTCACTGCTCCCAGCCAACTGGCTGTCTACATTTGGTTTGGTAAAAATAATTCAGTTTTGTCATTTATAGGAAAACGCAAAATTACTAATACCATGCTATTCACTTCCTTATTCCGTTTCTAAGTTTCGTTTCAGTTATTGTCGCCATGGATAAGTCGCTGTGTGGAAAATAATAGAATTTTGGGGAAGGGATATGGTGGGGGAGAAAGGCATATTTTTGGACTTTATGCTTATCAGCAGAAAGTGGGTTGTATTGCCAGATATTAATCGATCTGTTGTTTGTAGCAGCTAGGGAATTTTTCAGACTGACTAAATTGTGCATTTAGTTTAGTGAGGATGGGAGTAATTTATAGATCTTTTCGGATTCCTTTGTTTCGGATATACCTCGGAGCTTCAGCAATTTTCCTGGTGAGATATTTTAAGTCGATTTTATTGAGGTTTGTTTTTGCCACCATGAGCCTCACTGGTAACGCACGAGATAGCAGAGGTTACAGTTTGCTGTATTATAAGAGAATCTTGGATTTTAGCGGAAGTTTGGACTTCCTGTGAAGCCGAGGACTAATTGCAGAAACTGCTGCTCAGGTTTTTCCAGTCGAAGAATGAATATGTTGCCTCCATCACATCCGCTGGTCCAAAACTACGCCGAGGAACGTTGACTTCTCCGCCCGGGGCATTTCTGTGTTGCCGTAGTAGATTGATTCTCCTGTGGCAGCCTTTGGACGTCTAGAGAATATCACGCGGACGCATTTCGGGGGATTTGCTGAAAGCTTCCAGAAGCCGTAACGTAGGAAAACGGAAGAAGTAGAGGTCTCATCATTTCTCAAACCCTATCACAATCAACGGCAAGACACAATTGGCTAACGAGCCAATTGGCAGTTTCTAGAGTGACTATATTGAATCGACTCATCATTAAATGACAGTACTGACTGTTCCACATAAAAAGAGCTGCATTTATACAACCCGGGTTTTGAAGTAACACTTCATCGTGTACCTAATCCACCGCAATTTATACACTTCTTGTATACAATCATTAAATTCATTTTGCTGATTTTTTATGATAAATAGTCAGTACTGTAATTGTTGAGGATGTTGTAGTGTTACTTCGAAACCGAGAACGTTTAAAATTTCTTTTTGGTTTGGTAAAAATAATTCAGCGCTGTCATTTATAAGAAAACGCAAAATTAGTAATACCATATTATTTAAAATTCACTTCCTTATTCCTTTTGAAACTAAAGTTTTACTTCCCATAAAAACCATAAAAGCACATTGATAAATGAAGAACAAAAAGTAAATAAAGTGGGGCTACAACAGTACCTTTTATGTGAGAATAGCATTCATAATTTTCATAAAATAAATAAAAAAGCCCTATTGAAGACAATAATATGTGTATTTATAGACTTATTCCGTACAGTTTGTTGCAACAATTCTTAGCGCTGAAGGGCATAAAATCCTAAATAAAAAGGTAAATCGTAGGTATACGCTCAGAATATATACCCAAACTCTGGTGCACATAAATTTTTAAATACCCTACCCACTGATTTATTCCGATTTCAATCACACAAACCGGGCTGCTAATCCCTTTATAAGTAACCTACCTACATCATCATAACCCAATTATAAATGTCTTATCAAAGGGATATTCATCGATTAATCAACATCCAGAACACCACGTATCTACCCATTCAAACTTACCCTCATATAGCGGTGTTAATTTATTTATAAATACCCTCCTCGTTGCGTGTTTATCGGGGTTACATCACCAGTGATGGCACTACAGCGGGCGTGTGTTGGACGACACGGCTCGCCGTAGACGTGACGACAGCGACCGCAATGTAAAGGGAAATTTCGCGCGTGCTAATGGAGACATCGCTCCAGATGAGTTCATGACATGGACGGCGAGGACGGGCGAAACGGAAAATTAAATAATCCCGAGGGCGTTTAAAATGCTTTCCCTTGTCGCCGCGTGAATTTTCGATGACGACACGCTAAGGTCTGGACACGCTCGCAGAATACTCTTCCTTTTTTATTTTCTACTATTCCACAGTGTGATTGCAATCCTCGTCAGGTGGCGGATAAAAGGCTAAATGCTCTCGCATTTTTGTAGAGAAAAATATTAGCTTGAAATACATGACAGCAAACAACCACAATGGTATTCTCAAATCCATCTAAATTTTTATTTAAGAGAAAGCCTTCTAAAGAGAAAGAAAATTTATTTATCACTTACTTTGCAAGTGTGGCAGATAAAACATTTTAGCCCGTATAATTCACTCATAGATAACCTATACACCATCAAATTTCAATTAGCGAAAAACTCTATACCTACCTACCCTATCAAAGAGGACGTAAATTTATTTATCACTTACTTTACAAGTGTGGCGGATAAAATAATTTTCAATCCGTATAATTTACTCAGAGATGCCCTATACACCATCAAAATTCAATTAGCGAAAAACTCTATGCCTTAAAAAAATGATCGATGAAAAAAGGTCGTTTTCGAAAACAATGCAATACTTTTATGAAAGGATTTTATATGTTTAGTGCAAAAATTTGACCGAAATTTTGAAAAATTATACAGATAGAAAAAAATTGAATCATTATGACCTTTTACTGGTTTAAGGGAATTGAACAGGTAATTCAGTCCCCATTTGATGAAGAGCTAACTAATCAAAGTAACTCATTAGCAGGCAGTGTTTTTCAAAACTACATCCCCATTTTAATATTTTACGATCAATGACTTTCATTTTTAAGACCCTAGTTTTACGAATGACAGTAACACCCTATCTTCCTTTAAAAAAATTGATACAGGAAAGATGGTTCATATTGAACTTAAAAACTCCTTTTTTAACAGCCCAACCACCGCTTGACTTCGAGACTTGATGACTTATGGCCTTGTATTTGCCTACTGTCCGCTGAACATGAGGGAGCTTGGATACTCACCTTAGATTGACGGGAAATAGAGGAAGAAAGATTAAGAAAAAACATGGAAACTATTAAATGGCTTTTGTCTCATTTTTTATGATTTAAAGAACTTCAAGTAATACTCAAAAAAACTAATACTTTATTATATGTACATATTTGGCTATACATATATCTTATTACATTCCTTCTATCAGGTAAGAGATTAAGTGGGGCTTCAAAATAATATTTTATACGCCACACTCGAACACATCAATTTCTGCATTTCTCGACACTCTAAGCCGCGGATACGGCATGCAAGATTCAAATCGCTCCAAACGTAATCCCACCATAAGCCGTGAAAAACACTTTTGGGTGGGAGGAGTTTTTAACGAAGCGCGCAGTTTGATATTTTATTTATTTATCGGATTGCATCGCACGGTCACTGCCCTGAATTCTCAGAGATTTCCAGAGTGTGGATTAACTAGGGCATGGTACAAACTCTTTCACTTTTTAATCTGAGTACTCTCACTAATATGACCCGCAACTTTTTACTTTAAATAACAAATCTTGTCTTATTGGCTTCACGATCTCCCAATAAGGAAAGGAGGCCCTAATCAGTATATGTGACCTTGTAGATCAATAGAGCTCAATTAAGTTGTTGGCATGCTGATACGGCCAATGATCCTACTATCACCCTATTTAAAGTTATTTTCCGAACGGCTCCTATTGAAATGTGCGAGATTGTGGACCGGCAATATTTAAGAGGTCATATTGAAAAATTTAATTGTACACAGACAGTAAAAATGCCAATTAAAAGTGCACCATTAACATTAAAGTTTAAAATAAGCTAATAAAATTTCAAATGAAACAACAGCAAAACAAAACAAGAAAACGAAGCAGTGGCCAAATCCTTTGTATTAGCAAGTTATTTGCTCAATTTACATTAAATGAGATGCTGCCAATTCAGTAAAAGTTTTCATCGATTAACAAAAAGGATGAAAATCAGTCAAGAAAATATTAATTACTTATGGCGGAAAAGCGATTGAAAAGAGAACGCTTAATTGTTGATTGCTTTGATAATGGCATGTGCAGTTAGGATTTCGGATGGGTGTGGCGGAAAGGAATTCTTACCTTGATTAAGGAAACGATATCAAGCCTGTCTTAATAAAGGAACATTGTAAATGAATTGTTAATCTGAATGGCGTTGGAGACTTGGGAGTAATAGAGAGGATAAACCTGCATTAGTAGGCATCACGCAGAAATCTGCGTTTCCTTATTAGTGAAATGACAAAAAGATTTGACAAGCGCATACGCAAACGGCTAAGGATGGTCACTGAAATTAAGGTATACAAGAATTGGGATAAGATAGCAAGGCGGCGTAGGCTATTATGGAAAAAATGGGACTATAGTCATGGTATCAGAAATAATATCAATGCAAAGAAAATAATCGCATTTTTCATCGTAAGAAATGGATATGAACTTAATAATTATTTTTGCTTTGAACACAACGCACTGATTTCAATTTTCCGTTTACGAAACGGTAGATACATTAAATATAAGGTATCTATTTACCAGTCAAATTTTAAATTATTTAACTCTTAAAATGTAACGTGGCACTACGAGAAACTAATGTCTTAAAAACCTAGTTGAAGCTGCTGCAATACGTAAGGCAACTGGAAATAAATTGTTAGTTTGAGTATTACAATTCCAAAACCTCTTTCGTGCTATTTCCATTATTAAAAAATGTTGGTTTATTTCTATCAAAATGAGAAGCAAAAATAAAAGGGCTATATAATATAGCCACATAAGTATTATGATCTTATTCCCGATAACAAAGTGGCTCTTTTGGTTTCCTTGGAAATATTTAACCAGTTACACACACGTTATCAAACACGTAATAACACGTAAACTTTCTCAAAATACCGACATAGTTTCTTTTATTATAAAACTCTGACAAAGACATTTTACTCAGGAAATTTTACCCTTTTTTATGTTCGGTACTCTAATCTCATGTTTGATTTTTGTCGTACTATATAATCATTGTAAAT